>NC_065578.1:219876841-220011004 GCF_024542745.1 Macaca thibetana thibetana
CTTCCCTTTTTATTCCCTAGATGTTTGGTATCTCTCCCTACACTGTGCTGTCTGAGGTTAGGAATAAGAAATGCAGGTAATGAAAAACTCGCCTTCTTGCCCTCTTCAGTGTTTCTTATCTTATTATTTTATAACCAGAAGAAAATTGTATAACCAGGTACTATGATCTCTCACATGCCTTTACTAGCTTTTGTGAAGGTATGTTTGTGTAAGAATAGTTATTAAAATTGATGTTTCTATGGGGATACAATTGTTAGGGTTCTGTTCTGCCAGCTTTCCCACTCTCCTCTCTTTTTACTTTCTTGATTGAGACCTTTTGAAGCACAAAAATTTTGAAGTTAGATGAGGTCCAATTATTTATTTTCTTGTTGCCTGTGCTTTTGGTATCATGCTAAAAAAAAATGCTAAATTTAAGGCCTTGAATATTTAACCTTATCTTTTCTCATATTTTTAATAATTTTGCTTCTTATGTTTAGGTCCCTGATCAATTTAAGTATGATTTGTAATCCTACTTCCTTCTTTTATTTGTGGATATCTGGTTGAGCACAGTGTGCTAAAGTGAGTCTTTTCCCACTGAAGAGACACGGCGTCCTTGTCGGATGATTACTGACTGTGGACACACGGGTTTATGTCTAATCAGATTCTCCATTGTGTTCTATTTATTCATGTGTATGTCCTTATTCTGTTACCAGGCTTTTAAAATTAGTGTATCTTTTTGGAAAATTTTGTACTCGGTAAGTGTAAATCCTCCAACTTTGTTTTTCTATTCAAGGTTGTTTTGTTTTTTTGCAGTCTCTCGTAATTTCATGATTTTTAGTGTTTTCCACTCCTGCAACAAAAAGCATGGACTTTTGACAGGCATTGTATTGAACCTGTGGCTACATTTTGGTCGTATTGTCGTCTTAACCACAAGTCTCCCAATCCATTAACATGCGATATTGTTTCATCCATTTATGTCTTATTTGCTATTAGCAGTGCTTTGTAATTTTCAGTGTGTTGTTTAACACTACTTTAAGTTTCTTCTTGAGTAAGTGTTGGTAGTTTCTGTGTGTCCAGGATTTGTTTTTCATCTCGTTGAAGGTGTCTAGTTAGTATTCAATTATTTGTAATATTCTTTTATAATTATATTTCTGAAAGGCTAGTTGTTATATACCCATGTTATATTCATATTTATATTTTCATGATATAAGACTTCTCTCTCTCTCTTTTCTTTTGTAAGTTTACCTAAAGTTTTGTAAATTTTGATCTTTTGAAAGCTAGAAATGGTCAAATTGTTTTTTCTATTCTGCATTTTATTCATCTCTATTCTAATACTCTTTTTTCTTCTGTCTGCTTTGCAGTTAGTCTGCTCTTCTAGTTCCTTAAGGTGTAAAAGTATGTTATTGATTTTAGATGTTTCTTCTTTTTTTGAATGTAGGCAATGTAGCTAAAATTTTCCTTAAGAATTGCTTTATCTTAATCCAATCTGTCACTGATGGACATTTGGGTTGATTCCAAGTCTTTGCTATCGTGAATAGTGCTGCAATAAACATACGTGTGCATGTGTCTTTATAGCAGCATAATTTATAATCCTTTGGGTATATACCCAGTAATGGGATGGCCGGTTCATATGGTACATCTAGTTCTAGATCCTTGAGGAATTGCCATACTGTTTTCTATAATGGTTGAACTAGTTTACAATCCCACCAACAGTGTAAAAGTGTTCCTATTTCTCCACATCCTCTCCAGCACCTGTTGTTTCCAGACTTTTTAATGATCGCCATTAAATGTGGCACATATACACCATGGAATACTATGCAGCCATAAAAAAGGATGAGTTTGTGTCCTTTGTAGGGACATGGATGCAGCTGGAAACCATCATTCTTAGCAAACTATCACAAGAACAGAAAACCAAACACCGCATGTTCTCACTCATAGGTGGGAACTGAACAATGAGATCACTTGGACTCAGGAAGGGGAACACCACACACCGGGGCCTATCATGGGGAGGGGGGAGGGGGGAGGGATTGCATTGGGAGTTATACCTGATGTAAATGACGAGTTGATGGGTGCAGCACAGCAACATGGCACAAGTATACATATGTAACAATCCTGCACGTTATGCACATGTACCCTACAACTTAAAGTATAATAATAATAAATAAAAAAAAAAAGAATTGCTTTAGATGCATCCTATATGTTTTGTTATGTTGGGTTTCTTTTAAATCATCTGAATATATTTTCTAATTTTGTTTACAATTTCTTTTTTGACCCACAGGTGTTCAGTGTGGTGTTTAATCCCCACATATGTGTAATTTTGTACTTCTCCATTTCAGATTTCCAGTTTTATTTCATTGATGGGAAAAGATACTTTGAATTAAATCTTTTAAAATTTAGTCTCACTTGTTTTGTGGCAATTGATCCTTGAATGTGTTGTTTGTACTTGAGAAGCATCCATATTCTACTATTTCTGTATTCTCCACATATATGTTAGGTCAGGGTGGTTTATAGTGCTGTTCTAGTCACTACTATATTAACATTCTAATAATGTTAATGCACTATGCATTATTGAAAATGGACATTTAAGTCTTGAACCATAAGTATAGAACTGTTGATTCCTTTTATTCTGTCCATTTTTGCTTCATATATTTTAGGTCTCTGTTACATCCATTCATGTTTATACTTTTTATATCTAAAGATCTATATTACATTCTCCAAGGAAGGTACACAAATGATCTGGAACAGTATACAATTTTCTTTTATTCATAAAAGTTTGTTTCATAAACTCACTTTGTCTTACATTAACATGGGCCCTCTAGCTATCTTTTGGTTACCATCTGCATGAAGTATTTTTTCTTTTCACTTTTTACCTATAGGTGTCTTTGCAAATAATGTGAGTGTCTTTTAGACAACACACAGTTGGATTATGAGTTTTTCACCCATTCTCCGAACCTGTGCTTCATTGTTCTCTCTCCAAATGTTTATGAACTTAATTATTAATTCCAGATAGTAAGAGAGTGTATTACTAAAAAATATATATAACAAATTTGTCAAAATTTGCAAACTTATCCAGAATTATTTGTCTCTAAACAGAAGGATAAGCAGTTACATTTTTAAAGTTGTATTTTATTAATGATGCATAATTGTGCATACTTACGGTATACAATGTGGTACATACATTGATCATATATGTGTAATGATCAAATAAGGGTATTTAGCCTATACATCACTTCAAACTTCTTATTTCCATGTGATGAAAACATTCCAAATCCTCTTTTCCAGTTATTCAGTAATGTAAAATACAATATAGTTAACTGTACTCATCCTATTGTGAAATGGAACACTGCAACCTATTCTTCCATCAGACTAATTTTCTGTCCTCTGAGCAATGTCCTCCCATCTCCTCACGCCTACTCTCCCCTACTCTCCCCAGCTTCTGGTAACCACCATTTTCCTCTGTACCTCTATGAGATCAGTGCTTGGCTTGTTTAACTTAACAGAATATTTTCCAGGTTCATCTGTGTTGCCACAAATAATAAAATTCTACATTTTATAAATGAATAGTTTTCCATGGTGTATATACCACATTTACTTTTGTAAATTTAAATTTTAATGATTATGGGAATATAATTATATATAATTTTAAGGTACATGTGATGATGCAGGTATATACATCAGATGATAAATTACAGGAAAGCATAGTTTCTGTGTTTGGACCATTTCCTCTTAACTTGGCAGATGGTGAATGCTCAAAAAAACTTCAATGAATATGCTTACATTTGGAAAGTACTGCTGGAATGATACTTTAATATTGATCATTTGCTAAATTTAACAATTTACTAAAAATTTAATGCATCATTTTATAACCGTGCCCAAACATAGTTATATAATAATATTTAACTAGAACAGTGGAACTAACGCATTCATTTTTGTTAATGAACATTTATAAAGATAAGCTGAAGATATATTTTGGATAATATCATAAATAAGGCAATCCTTCCCACTGATCTTTCATTTAACAAAGCCATGCCTGTCTTCTCGGTTAAACTCAATCATTCCTTCAGTCAAGCATTTTCTGTCATCATTATACCACTCATTGGTGCACTGTTCTTTGTTTGCTATTTAGCTTGGTATCTCTTTGGCCCTGTATCTAGACATGCACATTTTGATATCTGAGTCGAAGTGTAGGCACTGGTGCTGCTCTGTTTGCCGTGGCTTTTTGTAATTTGTGAAGCTTCTCTGAAGGTTGAGTTCCTCATCTGTAAATTGAAGGTCCTCATTTAGATGACTTAAATCTATAGTAATCCCTGGCTCCAAACTTCATAATTGTTCACTCCCTTTTCAAAGACTCTATGATTGAGGTTTACATTATTCAAAGAAATAATGACATTAATAGATACACAAATACTTTCATAAATGTACACTTATTCTGCCTTTAAAAGGACTTCTAGAGTCATTCTATGGACTTGGATAAAATAATTAAATTGTTATATTCACAGATAAAACAATTTAAGGTATAAAATTCTGACTCAATGTGCTTTTTAATTTCCTTGAACACTTTTTCTCCTAAATCTATTTTTCTTTATTCTTCCTATAGTTTATTTTCATATACTTAATAAACAAATTCAGAAATGACAAACTTGAAATTACAACAAACCACACAGAAATACAAAAAACCCTGAGGGACTATTATGAACACCCCTATGCAGACAAACTAGAAAACCTAGAAGAAATAGATAAATTCTTCAAGGAATTTATCTTCCTTGAAGAATTCTTCCAGGAAGAAACTGAAATCCTGAACAGATCAATAATGGGTTCTGAAATTAAATCAGTGATTAAGAAAACCTACCAACCAAAACAAGCCCTGGACCACATGGAATTAACAACCAACTCCTACCAGACATATAAATAGGAGTTGGTACAAACCTTCCGAAATTATTTAAAAATTGAGAAGGGACTACTCTCTAAGTCATTTTTTGAAGCCAACATCATTCTGATATCAAAATCAGGCACAAACAGAACAAAAAAAGTAAACTGTAAACAAAAAAAGTGGTACGTAAGACGTGGTACGTAAGACGTGGTATGTAAGACGTGGTATGTAAGAGGTATGTTACTATTTTCTATTCACTGCTCAGAGATGTCTTCTCTGATAAGATAACAGAGAAGAGACCTAAATCAGTTGAAGAAGTGGGTCACGATGTATTGGAAAAGAGACCACCAAGCAGAGAGAATAATCTTGTTTCTTTATTAAATGTATTATAAATGCATTGTGTTTATTGATATGCCCCATTAGTTTAATTGTATTTCCTCACGCTTGATTTTATTACCTTTATTTTAATTTCCATTTTTAAATTTTTATTTTTGATGAACAAATAAAATTGTATATATTTATCATGTACAATGTGATGTTTTCAAATATATATATAGTGTGGAATGGGTAAACTGAGGTAACATATGCATGACCTCACATATAATTCTTTGCAGTAAGAAGACAAAATCTACTCTTTGCCTTTATTTCAAAATTATTTCATTGTGTGGTAGAGCATTTAATATTTTCTATATAACAAAATTTGTATATTATGTACAAATACCTATTCATAAAACATATCTTATAATAAAATATCCTTAATTTCCCTCTTTACACAGTATCTACCAGTTTTCTAGCATAAGCAAGAACAGAATACCTTCTGAAATACTAGTCTGTTCTCCCTTTATCATTCAGTTGTAGCCAGTATGTTTACCCTGTGCTTATTAGTATTTCTTTAAATGTGCGTTCATGTTTTCTCCATCATCTTTATTATCTTACAATCACTCACCAGCCACAGAGCAGCCATTCGGCTCCTTCCCCATCATGCTCAGTGCTCTCCGGACTCAGGTGATTCCCATCTCATGTTGTTCTGTTGGCCGATCATCGTCTCTTCTTAGTGGGTCATCAGTTCTCTGAACCGTCATATTTCTGCCTTAAAATGTTTTCTCATTTATAAAACTGCTTTATTAAGGATTTGGGGTTGTAGAGTAAGTTTGAGGTTTTATATCAGTATTTAGCTCTGATTTAAGGCAATAATATTGGGGTGGTTTAATTTATTCTAAGAAGTTACTCATTTCTTCTATAGGATTTTTGGAAAGTCGTTGCATTTCCTAATTTCATTTTTAAGAATTTGATTTGCCTTTCCAGTTATTACCAGGTGGATTGCATGGGGCTGCAGGCACTGGGGATTGTTGCTTCTCAAGCCCTACAGCTTTGTTGTATGCATTCCTGCTGCTCCATGTTCACTTCTTACCACCTCCCTCCTCCTGGTTATGCCTGGGATGGTGATCACTTTACTTTAGGCAAGATTGTCCTGTTATCTCCACCACTTCTTTCCCAGGTACTCTCTGCATTTTCTCTTCAATAATCCTCGGATTATTACCTGGCTCTGTGTTCGTCAGGCTTGGGTATAGCAGTTTACACTTATGAGAGGCCCCTCTCCTCCTTGGGGAATAATGTTTCCTGATATTTTTGATTACACCACCGCCAGTGACCTTGGCTGGGTCTCTTCCCTGCTGGACTTCCTGCTTCCAATATGGAGTTTCTGTACCAATTCTGATGAGTGTCAGTGACTTTCTTCCCCTTCCTTACATGTAATTTATAGTTGATGGATTGCCTTTGTCTCCTGATTTCAGTGAAGGAATCATTTGTGCTTTCTTTCATTATTCTGCCTTGGATGTTTATTATATAGTTGGAGAATTAAAGTAGGATGAAAAAGTTGGAAGACTATCTAAAAGTTTGTATCAGCATCTAGGACTCCCTTATGTATGTTTGAAATGTTTTGTTCTATTTGCTTTTGTGAGAAATGAGATGAATTGATACATAAAGTGTTGTTAGTTAGGGTGCTCCAATAGAGGCCCAGGAAACATTGGAACACCAAAATTGATGAAGCAAACATGAGCAGAACAGAAAAAAGAAAAATAAACAGCAATATGATAATAGTAGGGGATTATAATACCCCACTCTCAACAGTGGATAAATAATCCAGGCAGGAAACCCATAAGTAAATAGTGGATTTGAACAACAGCTAGACCAAATGGCTCTAATAGCCATATACACAGAGCATCCCATTCAGCAGCAGGATACACATTCTTTTCAAGCACACATGGAACATTCTGAAGAACAGATCATATTTTAGGTCACAAAACAAGTTTTAGCAAATTCTAGAAGTCTGAAATAATATCAAGTAGTTTTTCTTATCCCAATGGTATGAAATCAGAAATAAATCACAGTAGACAAATTTGAAAATTCACAAACATGTGCAAATTAATACACTCATAAACAACAAATGGAACAAAAATAAAATTTAAAAATATCTTAAGACAAACAAAAGTGGACAAATAACATACCAAAATTTATGGGGTACAGCAAAAGTAGTTCTGATAGCTGCCTTGAGAGAAAGAGAGAAAAACGATCCCAAATAAGCAACCTAACTTTTGGCGCTCTAGGAATTAGAAAAGAAGAAAAAACTAAGCCAAAAGTTAGAAGAAAGAAGAAAGTTATGAAGGTTAGAGCAGAATTAAACAGAGACAAGAAAGGCGATAGAAAAGATCAGTAACATGAGGAGTTGGTGCTGTAAAAACGTGAGACAAATTGGCAACCTTTAGGTAGACAAACCAAGAAAACTAAGAGAGATGACTCAAATAAAACTGTAAGTAAAACAGGAGAAAGTACAGTCGATACCACCAAAATACAAAGGGTCATAAGAGACTACCATGACCAATTATGTCAATAAATTGGGTCAATTATGTCAGTAAACATAGAATAAATATATAAATTATTAGACATATATGTCCTGAAGAAAGAATAAACGCGAACAAATGAATAGTACAGAGATTGAATCAGGAATAATAATAATAATAAAAAGTTCAGGACTTGATGTTTTTACTGGTGATTGCTACCAAATATCTAAAAGCAGATTAATGCTATTCTCAAACTCTTCCAAACAATTAAAAAGGGTACACTTTCCAACTCAAACTCATTTTTTGATGCATTACCCTAATACCAATGTCAGACAAGGACACTATGAAAAAATTACAGGTCCATTTTTTTTTTTATGATCATAGATGTAAAGATTCTCAACACTAGCAAACTGAATTCAATATGTTCAAAGGATCATTTTCTTGAATGTTTTCTTTCTTCTGAAATTTATTCTTCATTTTGCTTCCAAATGTCATTTCTTCATATTTTATTTTTTTCATTAATCTAATTTTAAATTTTCCAACTAAAAATATTTGTGGGTTTAATAAACATATTTTAATTAACATTTAAATTAAACCCAAGTTTGTAAATATACTTGTATATTTTCTGTCCATTAGATTTTGGTTATGAGTATCTGATCAATTGCATGGTAAGCTATTTTTTCCCACAGAAGTAATCCCAGGACCTTAAATCTACACAATCTCTCAAAGTTTAATTGGTGAGCTGGGATTGTAGTCCCTGGGGTGTTAAAAGCATAAATCAGCCATACCTTAAGTCTAGGCCCTTTATCCCTGTAGGGAGTCCCTCTTCTCCTCTATTCTCTTTCAGAACTACTTATTACTTTAGGTTCAGTGTATGTGGCACATAGTGACTCTATGGGTTTCAGTTTTCTGAACCTCAAATATGCAAAAACATAGAAAAAGCACACCAGGCATCCCACCTTCTGTGTATCACTAAGGGAGCATCTCTTCCTCTTTCTCCCCTAATCAGTTGTATACTATGTTCTCATTTTAATTTTTTGCTATTTTTGTTATCTGAGATTTATCATTGGAATCACACAAATATTAAACTAGGAAAGATCATCCAGGAAGAAATTGAGATCACCCACAATATCAGGTATTCTAAAACGTGTTGTATGAAAATTGTAATAAAGCATGAATTGCAAATCTTGCAGGTAGAAATGTCAATGCATTTCTTAATTTTGAGGAAGAACAACTTGGATGAATATATGGATGTAAACTGCTGATCAACTACAGCCAAAAATTACATTGTAATTTAAACATGTCCCTAAACTTGGCCCATTACCAATCCAGATAAGTCTATGCTTCTGATTATGTAGATTTTCAAAGGATTGAAATGTAGTTGCCTTTTCCAAATCTTGACTAGCTTGTCTGACAAGGTGGGATCATGTCAATTAGATTGGACTGAGGTGATCCCTTTATTTTAAAGAGCAGTCTTTGGCAAACACTGATCCTGGAAACTGATATGATTTTGTTTGATGAATTTTACAGGTTGTTTTTTAAAAGCCAGGAAAGGAGACATAACGTTAAAACCACTCATTTGTGGCCATCCACATTATACTATAGGGAAGACTGATTTTTTTTCAGGTGATTATTGTAGCAAAATATTTTAAGTTTTATTGAGATCTTTTGTCATATCTAAATTAGTTCATCATATATCCTGAGCTTAATTCAATGCCTGGCTCATGATAAATTTTATTTATTGTGGTGAGAGCACTTAACATGAAATTTACCCTCTTAAACTTTTTAGGCGCACGATACAGTATTGTGAACTACAGGCACAATGTTGCACAGCCAGTCTCTAGGACTTACTCATCTTGTGTAACTGAAACTTTATACCCATTGTACAGTAGATCAAGTGAAGAAATATGTGATATATGGCACGAGACCTATAGAACAGGCAGGGAAAACTTCTTCTGGCGTCAGAAAACCTGTTCATTTCTGAGATCACTGTATTCACCTCCTTAGACCACAATGCTAACCGATGAATGTAACTGGCTGTGACAAAACTGTCTTTCATCAACCTACAGACTTTAAGATTGATACCTGTTGTATCCTAGAATTCTACCATCCACTCTTGGATCATCATTACCACTTAGCAGAGCTTTGCATCGAATTCCAGATAAAGAATATCAAACTCAAGGATATAGCAGCTCTTGAATAATGGGAAAGACAAATGAACTGTTTAGGAAGTAGAAAGATAATCATGAAATTCAGTCATTAAAGTCTTGCCCTGAGCAAATGCCATGGACTTGACATCATAAAAAACATAAAATCGGTATAAGCCAAAAATGTTTATTTTGGGAAATTCTATTTAAAGCAAAATGAAAAATACCTGAAAGACAACAGAAAATTCAGTCACCAAGGGAAATGAAACTCTAGTTACCAAAACAAAATGTCAAAAGAAAACTTATATAAACCTATACATCCATGCATTCAATAGAAGTTGCATAGAATTTTATTTAGCCATATCTCAGTATTTTGGAATTTTACAAACACCAAGAGTTGCAATAATAATATATAATCTTCATCTCTCATTCTGTTTTTTCCTCGAGCTTGGGAAAGATAATGTGTGAGTGGACAGAGAGTGATTTTGGGGATCAGGATGAGACAATTCTGCTTAAGGCAGCTTCTCTTAGCTTCTCTTAGGAGAGCAGGAGATAACAAGAGAAGAAAGGGCAGAATAACCATTAACAGTTTACACCATATTTATAGCTATAATAGTTTAATATGAAGTAATTACTTTCAATTACTTTTTAATAACATACAGATATATGCTATATATTCTTTAAAATTATCTAAAAATTTAAGAAATTTAAAAAACTTTAATCTTAGAAATTATCTAGAAATTTAAATTTCTGAATAATCACAGGTAAATGTGTTATGATTTTATCTTTTTTCAAATAAACCTTACAAATATTTTCAATATTGATATTGTTTCATTTTAAATGTGCCAGTAACATGCTGTCATTTCATTGTCATTCTAGCAGTAAGGATTCTGAGTCCTTAGCACTGTGTCTGACCCAGCCCTCTCCTTCCAGAAAGTGACTGAATAAACTCATTCAGAACATATTTGAGCATCTGCTTTGGGGCTAGCACCATGTTAGGCTTTCAGCAGATGCCAGGGATAAAAATGAGCAAAATGACACATCTTATTAATATGACACTATATTGTGGAAAAGAGAATTATAAAAATATGTTAGATTGTTAATTTTATGAAGAAAAATAGGATAAGGGACAGATCAGTCTTTTTTATTCATTGGTCATTGAAATCTTTTCTGATAATCAAATAGCAAAGAAGAGACCTAAAATAATTGAAAAAAATGGGTTCTAGTGGATCTGGGGGAAAAGACTGCAAGGCAGAGGGAACAGTAATCTTTTTCCTTTAATAAGTGTGTTAATCCCATTGTTTATTTGATATGCCTATTAAGGTTAATTGCATTTTCTCATGTTTTGTTTTATATTATATTCCCTCTTCTTTTAAGAAAAAGTCATTAAGTTGTCTATCTTTTTCCATTTAGTACAATGTTTATACTTTTTCTATTACCTTTATGCTAACACTTTTATAAAGTATAGAAATATTTTTATGAAGACTAAACACTGTCGTCTTTCCATTTACACAATGTCTATTGATTCCCTAGCATACGTAAGAATACAATGGCTTTCTCATTTTTTTCCTTTAACATCCAAATTTAGTCAATATTTTTTAGTGTTTATTACTATATCTTTATGCTTCATGCTTCACTACATATCAACTTTAAGTATTATTTTATTGTTATACATACTATGAAGCAACCATTTGGCTTATTTTTCATCATTTTCTTCAAATTCTTTCCTGGGTCAAGCTAATTTCCATTTCACATCTTTGTGTTGTCTGACAAATTATGTCAATTATCACGTCTCTGCTTTCCAGTATTTCGGCCTCATGACGATCTCTCGATGCTAAAAGTGCCTGTCAAGGACTTTTTCTTTGTAAATTAAGTGTTGATACCGTATCATGAGTTAGTTCTGCTTCGTGGCAATAATTTTTGGGTTGATTGATTTATTCTGCTAGGAAATTAGCTACTTATTTTTATGTTGTGTGTAGTGTTGGAAGGAAACTGAATTTCCATATCTTATTTTTAAGATTCAATTTGCCTTTTCAGTTATTACTGGGGGAATTCCATGAGTTTACAGGCACTGGGGAGTCTTGGCAGGTTCCTCACGCCTTGTCATACTCATCCCTGCCGTCTTCTCCGTGTCCTCTTCTGTATCCCACCCCCTCACCGGGGGCAGGCCTGGCCTGGCGATCACCCCAGTGTAGATTATGCTGCCCTGTTAGCTCCACCACCTCCTCCCCATGTGGTCCTTCTTTCCATTTGCTCTTTTGATGGCTTCCTGCCTCCTTGTCTATCATAATTGTACACAGAAGTTCAGGCTGATCCGATGACACTCTCAATCTAGGAAAAGATGTTTCCTGATATTTTTGAGCACTGCCACCACCAGTAACTTCAAATCCCATTTGTCTTCCCTGCAGGGTCTCCTGGTCCAAATCTTGGTGTTCTGCACCAATTCTGATGTGTCTCTTTCTGCCTTACATGTCGTCTGTAGTTGGCGGGTTTTCTTTCCCCGATTTCATTGAAATAACCACTTGTACATTCTTTCATTATTCATTGTCTTGAAAGCTTAGTGTACATTTTAAGAATAAAAGTAGAAAGGCTAAGATGAATAGTATAGCTAAAGATACATACCAGCGCCAAAAGCTTTTTATATTTGATGAATTGTGTTCTGTTTGCCTGTGAATAACCGGATGAGTAAGGCAAAGGTTGCAAGGGATTATCAGATAGAAGCCTCTCACTGAGGTCCAGGCAGAAAACGGTGTGTGCTAAGACACAGTGTAGTGGAAGAGGCGAGAAGAGACACCAGCAAACACACACACATGCATATGCGTGTAACTGCATATAGTTGACAGGAGATTGCTTTAAATTGTACTATTTTCTCAGTACATGATTAGTTGGCTGGTGCATCCGTGATTTAGCCTATGCATTGCAACTGTTTTCTATTCTTTTTTTTTTTTAATACTTGAAGTTAGAGGGTACCTGTGCATAACCTGCAGGCTTGTTACATATGTATACTTGTGCTGTGTTGGTGTGCTGCACCCATCAACTCGTCAGCACCCATCAACTCGTCATTTCATCAGGTATAACTCCCAATGCAATCCCGTGTCCAAGTGATCTCATTGTTCAGTTCCCACCTATGAGTGAGAACATGCGGTGTTTGGTTTTCTGTTCTTGAGATAGTTTGCTGAGAATGATGGTTTCCAGCTGCATCCATGTCCCTACAAAAGACACAAACTCATCCTTTCTTATGGCAGCATAGTATTCCATGGTGTATATGTGCCACATTTTCTTAATCCAGTCTGTCACTGATGGACATTTGGGTTGATTCCAAGTCTTTTCTTTTTTTTATTTTTTTTTATTTTTATTTTTTTTATAATTTATTTATTATTATTATACTTTAAGTTGTAGGGTACATGTGCATAACATGCAGGTTTGTTACATATGTATACTTGTGCCATGTTGCTGTGCTGCACCCATCAACTCGTCATTTACATCAGGTATAACTCCCAATGCAATCCCTCCCCCCTCCCCCCTCCCCATGATAGGCCCCGGTGTGTGATGTTCCCCTTCCTGAGTCCGAGTGATCTCATTGTTCAGTTCCCACCTATGAGTGAGAACATGCGGTGTTTGGTTTTCTGTTCTTGTGATAGTTTGCTAAGAATGATGGATTCCAGCTGCATCCAAGTCCCTACAAAGGACTCAAACTCATCCTTTTTGATGGCTGCATAGTATTCCATGGTGTATATGTGCCACATTTTCTTAATCCAATCTGTCACTGATGGACATTTGGGTTGATTCCAAGTCTTTGCTATTGTGAATAGTGCTGCAATAAACATACGTGTGCATGTGTCTTTATAGCAGCATAATTTATAATCCTTTGGGTATATACCCAGTAATGGGATGGCTGGGTCATATGGTACATCTAGTTCTAGATCCTTGAGGAATCGCCATACTGTTTTCCATAATGGTTGAACTAGCTTACAATCCCACCAACAGTGTAAAAGTGTTCCTATTTCTCCACATCCTCTCCAGCACCTGTTGTTTCCTGACTTTTTAATGATTGCCATTCTAACTGGTGTGAAGATGGTATCTCATTGTGGTTTTGATTTGCATTTCTCTGATGGCCAGTGATGACGAGCATTTTTTCATGTGTCTGTTGGCTGTATGCATGTCTTCTTTTGAGAAATGTCTGTTCATATCCTTTGCCCACTTTTTGATGGGGTTGTTTTTTTCTTGTAAATTTGAGTTCTTTATAGGTTCTGGATATTAGCCCTTTGTCAGATGAGTAGATTGCAAAAATTTTCTCCCATTTTGTAGGTTGCCTGTTCACTCTGATGGTAGTTTCTTTTGCTGTGCAGAAGCTCTTTAGTTTAATTAGATCCCGTTTGTCAATTTTGGCTTTTGTTGCCATTGCTTTTGGTGTTTTAGATATAAAGTCCTTGCCCATGCCTATGTCCTGAATGGTATTACCTAGGTTTTCTTCTAGGGTTTTTATGGTATTAGGTCTAACATTTAAGTCTCTAATCCATCTTGAATTAATTTTCGTATAAGAAGTAAGGAAAGTATCCAGTTTCAGCTTTCTACTTATTTTTAACTTTATTAGCAACAATAGTACCATAGGGAATGAACAAAGTGCTTTGGGAATCAAATGATTTGTCTTTCCCCTAAATAATTCTATCTCAAATAACGATGGTTTTACACAGTTCCTCATCACAGATGGTTTTTGTATAGCTTCATTCTCTTAAGGAAAAGAAAGTCTTAAATTCCACAACTTCTGACCTCAAAGAAATCTATATGTAGTTACAGAAATAAGGCAATCTCCAAATTGCCCCCTAATTATATTGTGTACACACACACACAAACACAAACACATAAACATATTGGAAAGTTACAAAAATCATAATTAGAGTGTAAGTTACCTATTAGCTTAATATTTGTTCAGTTTCTCTTTCTCCCCTGCTACTAAAGTTACACACAATTAACTGATTTCGCATCATCTTTTGTGACTTCAGAAGGTAGGGAAGCACTCTGTGCTCCACACGCAGCTGTGGAATTTTTCTTGGTCTTCTTTTTTCACTTACTTTTAAAAACCTATTTTGTGAAAGCATTCCTATTTCTTCACCTCCTCTCCAGCGTCTGTTGTTTCCTGAATTTTTAGTGATCGCCATTCTAACTGGTGTGAGATGGTATCTCATTGTGGTTTTGATTTGCATTTCTCTAAAGACCAGTGATGATGAGCTTTTTTTCATGTTTGTTAGCTGCATAAATGGCTTTTGAGAAGTGTCTGTCCATATCCTTCACCCACTTTTTGAGGTTTTTTTTTCTTGTAAATTTAAGTTATCTGTAGATTCTGGATATTAGACCTTAGACAGACAGATTGCAAAAATTTTCTCCCATTGTGTAGGTTGCCTGTTCACTCTGATGGTAGTTTCTTTGGCTGTGCAGAAGCTCTTTATTTTCAGTAGACCCCATTTGTCAATTTTGGCTTTTGTTGCCATTGCTTTTGGTGTTTTAGTCATGAAGTCTTTACCCATGTCTCTCTCCTGAATGGTATTGCCTAGGTTTTCTTCTAGGGTTTTTATTGTTTTAGGTCTAACATTGAAGTCTTTAATCTATCTTGAGTTAATATTTGTATAAGATGTAAGGAAGGGGTCCAGTTTCAGGTTTCTGCATGTGGCTAGCCAATTTTCCCAACACCATTTATTAAACATGAAACTGATTTCCCACTGCTGGTTTTTGTCAGGTTTGTCAAAGATCAGATGGTTGTAGATGTGTGGTATTATTTCTGAGGCCTCTGTTCTGTTCCATTGGTCTATATCTCTGTTTTGGTCCCAGTACTATGCTGTTTTGATTATGTAGCCCTGTAGTATAGTTTGAAGTCAGGTAGTGTGATGCCTCCAGTTTTGTCCTTTTTGCTTGGGATTGTCTTGGCTATGCAGGGTCTTTTTTGGTTCCATATGAAATTTAAAGTAGTTTTTTCTAGTTCTGTGAAGAAAGTCAATGGTAGCTTGATGGGGATAGCATTGAATCTAATTTACTTTGGGCAGTGTGGTGTATCTACCCAAAGGATTATAAATCATTCTATAAAGACACATGGACACATATGTTTACTGTGGCACTATTCACAATAGCAAAGACTTGGAACCAACCTAAATGTCTATGAACGATTGACTGGATAAAGAAAGTGTGGCACATATACAACACGGAATACTATGCAGCCATAGAAAAGGATGAGTTCACGTCCTTTGCGTGGACATGGATGAAGGTAGAAACCATCATTTTCAGCAAACTAACACAGGAACAGAAAAGCACACACCACATGTTCTCATTCATAAATGGTAGTTGAACAATAAGAACACATGGACACAGGGAGAACATCAAACACTAGGGTCTGTCGGTGGGTTGGGGGACTAGGGGAGGGATAGCATTAGGAGAAATCCCTAACGTAGATGATGGTTTGATGGCTGCAGGAAACCACCATGGCATGCATATACCTATGTACCAAACCCGCATGTTTTGCACATGTACCCTAGAACTAACCATTATGGAAAACAGTATGGCGATTCCTCAAGGATCTAGAACTAGATGTACCATATGACCCAGCCATCCCATTACTGGGGATATACCCAAAGGATTATAAATCATGCTGCTATAAAGACGCATGCACACGTATGTTCATTGCAGCACTATTCACAATAGCAAAGAGTTGGAATCAACCCAAATGTCCATCAGTGACAGACTGGATTAAGAAAATGTGGCACATATACACCATGGAATACTATGCAGCCATAAAAAAGGATGAGTTTGTGTCCTTTGTAGGGACATGGATGCAGCTGGAAACCATCATTCTAAGCAAACTATCACAAGAACAGAAAACCAAACACCGCATGTTCTCACTCATAGGTGGGAACTGAACAATGAGATCACTTGGACTCGGGAAGGGGAACATCACACACTGGGGCCTATCATAGGGAGGGGGGAGGGGGAGGGATTGCATTCGGAGTTATACCTGATGTAAATGATGAGTTGATGGGTGCTGACGAGCTGATGGGTGCAGCACAGCAACATGGCACAAGTATACATATGTAACAAACCTGCACGTTATGCACATGTACCCTAGAACTTAAAGTATAATAATAAAAAATAATTAAAAAAATAAAAAAATATAAAAAGAAAAATTTAATTTTGCTTTGGCTTTTGATGTAATTCTACCTAGACAACTATTACATATAGAGTAACATATACACACATTTCATTTTATAAATTCTCCATTTTATTTTGACTTGGCATTTGACAATATCACTTTGATAGTAGCTTGTGAATATTAGTCAAGATTTGTATAGAGGTTGGGTGTGGTGACTTGCACCTGTAATCCCAGCACTTTGTGAGGCTGAGTCAGGTGGATCTCTTGAGGTCAGTTGTTCAAGAGCACCCTAGCCAACATGGTGAAACAGCATCTCGCTAAAAATACAAAACTGAAGCCAGGGACAGTGGCTCATGCCTATAATCCCAGCACTTTGGGAGGCCAAGGCAGGTAGGTCACCTGAGGTCAGGAGTTCGAAACCAGCCTGGCCAACATGGTGAAACAGCATCTCTACTTAAAAAAAAAAATACAAAAAGTAGCTGGGCGTGGGGCCTGGGCCTGTGCCTGTAATCCCAGCTACTTGGGAGGCTAAGGCAGTAGAATTAGTTGAACGCCGGAGGTGAAGTTTGCAGTGAGCAGAGATTGCACCACTGCACTCCAGCCTGGGAGACAGAGCGAGATTCCATCTCAAAAAACAAAAGAAAATACAAAAATTACCTGGGCATAGTGGCACATGCCTGTAGTCTCAGCTACTCTTGAGGCTGAGGCAAGAGAATTATTTGAACCCAGGAAGCAGAGGTTGCAGTCAGCAGAGATCATGCCACTGCACTGTAGTCTGGGCGACAGAGCAAGACTCCATCTCAGAAAATATATATATTTGTATAAATATAACAAAATATTTGCATAGAAAGGACATTGGGTCAGTTGCTTTACTGCATAAATACAGCATTTCAACATAAAAATATATCAGTGTAAAAATTGGCAAAGTACAAGAATAAGCAAAGAGTGAGTAAATATAAATATCAAAACAAAAGTTAATACTTTTGTCATTTGAGTAAAACTTCATTCAATAAACATAGAAGGAAGTGGCATTTCCAGCCCATGGATTTATGTTGAGGAAAGTTCTCTAGGTCTTCACAACATGTTTTAGGAGATAAAAAAGGAAGAGAATCATACTGTAAACGATTGTGGATTACCAGTCTTGACCTCATTGCTTTCTCTCCCCCAGGTATTAATCACTTAGTATTTGAAGCTGACGTGTCCTGAAGCTGCAGGAAAATGGAGGAAACCAACAACAGCTATGAAAAGGGGTTTCTTCTCCTGGGATTTTCAGATCAGCCTCAGCTAGAGAGGTTTCTCTTTGTCATCATTTTGTTCTTCTACATCTTGAGCCTTCTGGGGAACACTGCCATCATACTAGTGTCTCGTCTGGACTCCAGACTCCACACTCCAATGTACTTCTTCCTCAGCAACCTCTCGTGTGTGGACATCTGCTTTACCACCAGTGTTGCCCCACAGTTGCTGGTTACCATGAATAAGACAGACAAAACCATGAGCTACGGTGGCTGTGTGGCCCAGCTCTACGCGGCCATGGGCTTGGGCTCGTCTGAGTGCATCCTCTTGGCTGTCATGGCTTATGACCGCTATGCTGCTGTCTGCCGGCCACTGCACTACACAGCCATGATGCACCCGAGGCTCTGTGCGTCTCTGGCCAGTGTAGCATGGCTCAGCGGCCTCATTACCTCTCTGGTTCAGTGCTCCCTCACTGTGCAGCTGCCCCTCTGTGGTCGTCGCAAACTGGATCATATTTTCTGTGAGGTGCCAGTGCTCATCAAACTGGCCTGTGTGGATACGACTTTCAATGAGGCAGAACTCTTTGTGGCCAGTGTAGTCTTTCTAATAGTCCCGGTGTTACTCATCTTAGTCTCCTATGGCTTTATCACCCAAGCTGTGTTAAGGATACAATCAGCTGCGGGGCGCCAAAAGGCCTTTGGGACCTGTTCCTCTCACCTGGTTGTGGTCATCATTTTCTATGGGACCATCATATTCATGTACCTTCAACCGGCCAATAGTAGATCCAAAAACCAGGGAAAGTTTGTTTCTCTTTTCTATACCATAGTCACCCCCCTTTTAAATCCCATTATCTACACTCTGAGAAACAAAGATGTGAAAGGGGCCTTGAGGACCCTGATACTGGGAAATGCTATTGGACAAAGCTACGGGGACTAGTGAAACACCTGGAATTCAATGAAGTGAAACATGCCAAGGCCGAGTGAGGGTTCATTCTCCCCAGACATTCCTCTTGTGAATCCCAAGACCCAAGGTTCAATCTAGAAAAAAAAAAAGTCTGTCCTTTACTCCACCTGTCATCAAGGTTAATGTACCTATTATTTCTATCTAATGTGCCGGCCCATCTGATAAACTTCTAGTGCTTCAAAGCTCAGCTGAAATGTCTGCATTCCCTAGCTGTCCTGAAACACCATCCTTCTCATCCTTGTGCAGAATTAAGTGTTTCATATGTTTCCATAGCACTTGATGCACACTGCCATTTCTACAGTTATACAGTTTATATAGTTTGTGTGCATCTACGTGTGTGTGTGTGTATATATGACTAGGCAAAGCAATGTATAACAGACTGAAAAAATATATGATCATTTTCCCAGAATATGTAACTTTTAACCAGAGAATGGACCATCCCACTCTATTGGCTTATTTACAACACGAGAAACACAATTATTATTCAGAGTTGTGATGCTTTGGTTCCACAGAATTGTGGGATGCAAATAATGATTAATATTTTATTAAAATAATCAAATAAGCAAACTTGCATTAAGGAGACTGATTCGTATATTGTTTAAGTTAGTTCCCTTTTAATTGAAGTGTTTAAAAGTTGAGTAAAAGTGCCATACACTAAAATGTAAGTGTTTTAACATGTTTATAGAAAATTCATATAATAAGTTATTGTTTCTGGCCTTAAACTCTGGAAAACAAAGTTACTCACATAATTTTATACTTTAAAATTTGAAATATGAATCCCACACACAGTCTCATGTTAATGATCATAGTTATATGTTTGGTTTCCAAAACAGCAAAAAATGAAATATGTAGAAGCATTTTAATAAGAACTGTATTCTTATATTTGACCAAACTTTTACTTTTATTCTGTCTCTCTGTGTATCTTTGTCTGTCTCGGCCTCTTTCTCACTTTCTTTTCCCAAAACGATTGAACTTCATCAATTTGTCAACTTCAAGTATTTTAAGAGAACTGTGCAATTACAGAAAAAAAGTGGTTTAATCTGTGGTTGTAATTTTACTTCATATTCTCATTATGATACACATGAGGGGAAAAAAGCAGCATGAAAACATCACTGCAAATGAAGAGTAAAATGCAGGGAGAATCTGGGGTGGAAGTGGAATTTTCTAGTGACTTAGACTTTTATCTGGACAGGCTCTTGCTCTGTTGCCCAGGTTGGAGTGCAGTGGCTCAGTCATGGCTCACTGCAGCCTCGACCTCCTGGGCTAAAGTGATTCCTCTGCCTCAGCCTTCCAAAATTCAGATTTATAACAGAAAATAAAACTAGTGCTCATGTATAATTCATCTTTGTGTGACAATTGTAGCCCGTCTACAGATGTGTTAATGATAACGTTTGGACCTGCCTCTCCTAGCAAAGCCTGGACTGAAGGTGAAATGGCTGCACACACAGAACAAAAAGGCATCAGGAGAATTCACTAATGACTCAGGCTGCCTCTTCACAAATACCCTGTCCAACTGGCACCTCTTCAATATACTTTTAGCAAACAAAATGATGAATAGCCAACTTAACAAAAACAAGAGGGGAATAGGTCTGGGTAAATTTGTCTTCCAGGATATTCTCCTGTGATTTTCCTCCTTCAGTAACGGAAGGAAGAGTTGGGAACTGAGCAGAACATGCTGAGGAGTGCATGCTTTTATTTACAATATGCAAGTAGAGAAGACGTTCTACAGGAAGCCTCACACGTACAAATGCTTTATTCCTGATAACCTGAGAAATACGGCTTCAGGAAGAATGTACCTGTGTCACAGTCTCAATCAATTTACATGGAATATGGCCCTGGGGCAAAAGATGTGGCATTTAAAGGAAAGCAATAGCTCCGAATGAAAAGACAACAAGGTGTAAAGCAATGATATGAACACAATATGTAGAAAAAAACTACATATGTATTGTGAAGCAACCATTTTCAAAGACAAACAACCATTTAAGGTAATATGGAATACAAATCCCACTGAAAATAAAATCAAATTATTACTGTACACAATAAATTCAAACATAATTCAGAATAAAAATATAGAATAATATAGCTAAAGATGCTAATTCCAGCAATATGTAGATAATAGTTATTTGCACCAAAAAGAAAACCAGAACACAGATATGATTAACATATGCAAAGCAACTAAAAAAATCTACTTAACTGCAGATAAAAATGGGAACACATTAGAAAATAAAATCCTGTTACTACTTTCTTGAATTTACAGCTTTCCTATGATATGGATATGTTTATACTGCTTTTGTCATAATTATATAATTTCATACTATTTTTATTTATAATATCGTGAACATTCCTCTTCTGATTTAATAATCTACAAAATGTCCACCATTTATTAAAAATCTTCCCTACAATTGAATAACATGAGTATTTTCTTTTTTAAATAAATACCTGTATTGAGCATACTTTTGTTTGTGAATATAATTATGTATCTATAAACTATTTTATAAATACAATTACTAAATCTTTTTTTTTTTTTTTTTTTTTTTTTTGAGACGGAGTCTCGCTCTGTCACCCAGGCTGGAGTGCAGTGGCCTGATCTCAGCTCACTGCCAGCTCCGCCTCCCGGGTTTATGCCATTCTCCTGCCTCAGCCTCCCGAGTAGCTGGGACTACAGGCACCCGCCACCTCGCCCGGCTAGTTTTTTTTTTTGTATTTTTTTAGTAGAGACGGGGTTTCACCGTGTTAGCCAGGATGGTCTCGATCTCCTGACCTCGTGATCCGCCCGTCTCGGCCTCCCAAAGTGCTGGGATTACAATTACTAAATCTTAAACAGGAACACATCAGTCATTTGCACACATTACCGGCTTGATCTGCAGAACATGTTTTCAATGGATGCCCCAAGAAAAAAACTGTCTTGCTTAAATGACCATTCAATATTGCAATTATTTAAAAACTATACAATGAGAATGCTGAAATATGTATATGATTCCACCACTCCAAACACCATGAATTTTTTAAAAGATGTACTTTTTAAGAAAAAATAAAATGATTTTACATGAATATTAATTCATGAAAAACAAAAATCATACAGGACCAGAGCTCAGAGAATAAAAATGGAAGGCACTTACTGTTTAAACCCAAATGGTCAGTAAAAGAGACAGGTACCAGCTACTGGAAAAAACAAAAACAAAAACACGAAAATATAAAGACCAATGACACTGAAGAAACTCCATCAACTAATGTGCAAAATAACCAGCTAGCATCACGATGACAAGATCAAATTCATACATAAAAATATTAACCTTAGGCAGGGCACGGTGGCTCACACCTGTAATCATAGCACTTTGGGAGGCTGAGTCCAGCGCATCATGAGGTCAGGAGTTCAAGATCAACCTGGCCCTATTGCTGCTAAAATAAAAAGTACAAAAAATTAGCCAGGCATGGTGGTGCACACCTGTAATCCCAGTTACTCAGGAGGCTGAGGCAGGAGAATTGCTTGAACCCAGGAGGCAGAGGTTGCAGTGAGCCAAGATTGCGTCACTGCACTCCAGCCTAGGTGACAGAGCGAGACTCCATCTCAAAAAAAAAAAAAAAAGAAAAAGAATGTTATCACTTTGGTCTCATTTGAGTATGAATGATCAGACAGTGAAAATAAAAGTACCAAGAAAAATAAACAAAGGTCTTATAATAAAAAAAAAAAAAAGCAACACAGAATGACCAAAGCTGTCTTGAGCAAAAAAAAGAAAAAAGCTGGAGTCATCACATTACTGTGTCTGGAACTGGTGGGTTCTGGGTCTCGCTGACTTCAAGAATGAAGCCACGGACCCTCGCGGTGAGGGTTACAGTTCTTAAAGATGGTGTGTCCGGAGGTTGTTCCTTCAGACCTTCAGATGTGTCGGCAGTTTCTTCCTTCTGGTGGGTTCCTGGTCTTGCTGTCAGGAGTGAAGCTGCGGACCTGCGTGGTGAGCGTTACAGCTTCTTACAGGCAGCGCGTCCGGAGTTGTTCGCTCTTCCCTGTGGGTTCGTGGTCTCGCTGGCTGCAGGAGGAAGCTTCAGACCTTCACGGTGAGTGTTACAGCTGGTAAAGGCAGCGTGGACCCAAAGAGTGAGCAGCTGTGAGATTTATTGCAAAGAGCAAAAGAACAAAGCTTCCACCGTGTGGAAGGGGACTCGAGAGCGGTTGCCACTCCTGGCTGGGGCAGGCTGCTTTTAGTCCCTTATCTGACCCCACCCACATCCTGCTGATTGGTCCATCTTACAGAGAGCTGATTGGTCCGTTTTGATAGAGTGCTGATTGGTGCGTTTACAATCCTTGAGCTGGACAGTGCTAGACAGAAAAGTTCTCCAAGTCCCCGCTAGGTTAGCTAGACACAGAGTCAGCTGGATACAGAGTACCCATTGGTGTATTTACAAACCTTAGACACAGAGTGCTGATTGGTGTATTTACAAACCTTAGACACAGAGTGCTGATTGGTGTATTTATGATTCTCTAGCTAGACATAAAAATTCTCCAAGTTCCCACCAGATTAGCTAGATACAGAGTGCTGACTGGTGCACATACAATCCTCCCACTAGATATAAAAGTTCTCCAAGTCCCCAATCCGGCTCAGGAGGGGGTTCACCTAGTGGATTCAGCTAGTGGATCCTGCACCGGGGCTGCAGGCAGAGCTGCCTGCCAGTCCCTAGCTGCGCCTGCACTCCTCAGCCCTTGGGCAGTAGATGGGACCCGGCTCCACGGAGCAGGGGGCAGCGCCCATCGGGGAGGCTCTGCCCACCAGGGAGCCCACGGCAGTGTGGGAGCTCAGACATGGCAGGCTGCAGGTCCCGAACCGGCCCGGGGGGGAGGTGGCTAAGGCTGGGCGAGAATTCCAGCACAGTGCCGGCCGGCCAGCACTGCTGGGGGACCCAGTGCACCCTCTGCGGCTCCTGGCCTAGGTGCTAAGCCCCTCACTGCTCTGGGCCGGCGGTGCTGGCCAGGCTTCAAGTGCGGGGCCCACCAAGACCGCTTCCGGCCGCGGGCAGCCCCGGTTCCCACCTGCGCCTCCCTCCACACCTCCCCGCAAGCAGAGGGAGGTGGCTCCAGCCTCAGCCAGCCCAGAGAGGGGCTCCCACGGTGCCGTGGCAGGCTGAAGGGCTCCTCAAGCACCACCAGAGTGGACACTGAGGCCGAGGAGGCGCTGAGAGGGAGGGCTGCTAGCACATTGTCACCTCTCATTACTAGACTTCAAAATATATTATAGTTACCAAAACAGCCTCGTATTGGCATAAAAACAGACACATAGACCAGTAGAACAGAATGGAGAACCTAGAAATAGATTCATGTATTTACAGCCAACTGATTTTTGACAAAGGTGCCAAGAACATACACTGGGAAAAGGAGAGTTTCTTCAATAAATGTCCTGGAACAGTAATCAGCAGCTGGGCCTGGTACCATAAGGACACTTGAAGTTGAAATTATCAATTGCTGGAAGCTCGTGTGAACTAACTTGACAAATAAAAACAGTGTTGAGCCCCAGTCTTAGGAAATCCTCCCTATACTCATGACTTTTACCTTCAGGAGTCTCTACAGCTTCTCACTGTGCAAAGTAGAGGGAAATGGCAGAGAGGAGAAAACATTTGAAATATGCCCAGAGCTTTCTGTTCACCTTAACAATGACCTGATCTCAATAGAAACAATTTAACAGAGACTGCCTAACTTACTTGGGTTTTACCACAGGCTAACCAATATGCCAGAAGGAAAATACCCAACTCCAGGTCCTTCTAACCTGTGTCACCTATATGGGGGGAGTGGTGGGGGGAAGGCGGTGTTAAGAAGCAAATAGATTCAGACCAATTTATAGGACTATAGAATGATTTCTCTACCTTCCACACCTACAAACACATTAATGTATCTCGTGTGTGATAACAGGATGCACATGGAAAGATGACAAGCCTCATATCCTGTTTAACAATGAATCTGTAGAGAAGCCAAAGATAACAGAGGACACAAAAATAAGAACACTAGAGCAAATTATGGCCTCTGACATCATAGGTAAAACTAGCGATAAACATAGCCTAACGCATAAACATAAAATTCACACTAAACGCCTGTTTATCTTTACCTAACACATCATGCAAATTATGGTAAGAATTGTACCCCACATTCGTATACTGAAGTCATCCCCCTGACTATCTCAGAATATACCCTTATTTGGAAATAGGATCATTGCAGATGTAATTAGTTCATTGAAGATGAGATCATACTCTAGTAGAAAGGGTCCCAAATCCAATATGATTGAAGAAAAAGTTAAGTGGCAACAACATGTTTTATTTAGTCATATACTATTGAAACAGAGAAAATAGTCCAGCATGCACTGAACTCAATTTTGATGTATACAGAGTTGATGATCATTTTAAACTTGACCAAACTCTAGCCAGGCTCTTCTGAGCCTTCTCAATTAAGCCTTAACTTTGGTCTATAAAAACTTGAAAAAGATAGGAACATAGTTGGTAACAGCTCAAGTCTATGTCTCTAGGACAACCCAGTCTCCCTTAAAGTGAACTGTCTGAGAAAACTTAAATCTGCCTGTTATTGGTTGCTGTAACAAATACCATGGCCTTATACAACACTTATTTCTCACATTTCTGCAGACTGGAAAGTCCACAATAAAGCTGCCAGTCAGTTTGGTCTGTAAGGACCCACTTTCTGATTTATAGAGGGTAGTTGTCTTGCTGTGCCCTCACATGGCAGAAGAGGCAAGAAAGCTCTCTGCAGTCTGTTTTATGAGGTCACTAAGGCCATTTATGAGTTCATCATTCATGATCTAATCAACTCCCAAAGACTTCCTCTCCCAATATCATCACATTGGGGTTTATGATTTCAACATACAACTTATATAAGTACACAGACAATCGATAGCATGCCAAAATAATTTCCTGCTTGTCCCAGCCAAGACTTGAAGATAGGGCTGCTGTCTCCCAACCTCTGGGAGGGTAGAAGCCCAACATCAGCAAGTATCAGTTAACAAACCAAATGGGTTTCCCAGGAACCAGCTCCCACTTCTCGTGATTTGTAATTTCTCACATCCCTGACCCTACTGAGGCCCCACTAACTCCCATTTCTCCTTCCTCAAATTCCCTTTAACATTTTCCTCAACCTGGATACGTCAAAGTTCAGTTCGTGATGAACTCTTCCCTGTTTCAACAGTATGTGACTAATTAGAGCATGTTCTTACCTCTTCAACTAGTTTCCCATTTTGTCTGTCTTGACATCCGGCCCTGGAACTCAAATCCAGATTGGAACCCCCATCTGGCCCTTGGACAAGACAATCCTTTCTGCGTGCATGGAAACCTCTGACTTACTTTTTTGGTATTTGGTGGTGAGTTCAACTTCTGGCCTAACACTGTAGAAATTTGCACTGAAACATGATGAGGATGTGTTTTCTTCTTACGTTTCTGTGTATAGTCTCTAAGGCTGGGTTAGAATTCCAGGCTTCTTTTGAAAGATACCTCCTGGGCTGGCTGTTTATCTTGCTGTTCCTTGTTTTGAGTGGGAATGCACTTCCTAACTGCTGTGCTAGAATGTTCACTCTGGCTTCTTGTGAGGCCTCTTCATTCTATTTGAACCTACTTTTCCCACGGGAACTCCACAGTTAAACCCCTTTTGAGTTTCTACTTTCTATATATACTATGACACTAACCACGTCTGCTTCTATTTTAGGCAAAATGACTTTACTGTGGATAATTTGGAACTGCAGTGGTTTACTTGAAAATCTTAAGGTCTGCCTAAACTGGCTCCTATAAAACTGCTCCCTTCCCATTTCCTTCTTGTTTTCCTTCCTTCTTTTACCATCTTAATTTTTCCATTAAACACCCCTGACACTTTGATATGCACCTCTTTAATCTCGTAACTACACCCATCCTTTTACCCCACCAGATGTTTCACTTACCTCTTTAGCTCCTCAACTCCCTATAGTCACTGGAACTTATGCCTCCCGACTCACAGGGGGTTCTCAAGGGACTGATGCATGCACAAGGCAACACATGGGGCTTCCTGGAAACAGAAATATAATCCACAGCCCGTGTACGATTACGTTTTAGGTGAAAACCCCACAAATACCCCAAAATATGTTATTAATTAAAATCTGTCCTCACTACCTTAACGAGTATCTGGGCTTTACCTTTGAAACTGGTTTCCTTATTTTAAAAAAATTGGACATGCACACAGGAATATTAACTTTTGAAGATAAAGGAATAGATTGAAGTAATGCTGCTTCAAACCAAAGAATGCCAAAGGTGTCATCAAACTACCAGAATGCTGTGGCACGCATAGCAAATGAATATATCAGCTTTCAACAACAACATCAAAAATACAAGTCATGGTAGCAGGCAAAAAATATGCCTTAAAGAGAACCAAAATTAGAAAAGGACTTGGACATGGCAAGCCAATCACGTTATTTCTTGATTTTCCTTCTGTGTTTTCTGCCTAGAAAAAACATCTGCTCTCACTGCTGGGTGGAGCTATCTGAACCTCTTATTGGCTCTGAGTGCCGTCTGATATATGAATCATTCTTTGCTCAAATAAACTCTGCTAAATTTGTCTAAAGTTTTTTTTTTTTTCTTATTTTTATTTAAGTTCTGGGATATATGTGCAGAACATGCAGGTTTGTTAAATAGGTATACATGTGCCATGGTGGTTTGCTGCACCCATCAACCCATCATCTAGGTTTTAAGCCCAGCATGCATTAGGCATTTGTCCTAATATTCTCCCTCCCTTTGTCTCCCACCCCTCAACCCCTCAACAGGCCCCGGTGTGTGATGTTCCCCTCCCTGTGCCCATGTGTTATCATTATTCAACTTTCATTTATGAGTGAGAACATGCAGTGCTTAGTTTTCTGTTCCTGTGTCAGTTTGCTGAGAATGATGGTTTCCAGCTTCATCCATGTCCCTGCAAAGGATATGAACTCATTTTTTTCATGGCTTCATAGTATTCCATGGTGTATATGTGCCACATTTCCTTTATCCAGTATATCATTGATGGGCATTTGGGTTGGTTCCAAGTCTTTGCCGTTGTAAATAGTGCTCCAATAAACATACGTGTGCATGTGTCTTTTTTAAATTATTTTTTATTATTATACTTTAAGTTCTAGGGTACATGTGCATAACGTGCAGGTTTGTTACATATGTATACTTGTGCCATATTGCTGTGCTGCACCCATCAACTCGTCATTTACATCAGGTATAACTCCCAATGCAATCCCTCCCCCCTCCCCCCTTCCCATGATAGGCCCCAGGGTGTGATGTTCCCCTTCCTGTGTCCAAGTGATCTCATTGTTCAGTTCCCACCTATAAGTGAGAACATGCCGTGTTTGGTTTTCTGTTCTTGTGATAGTTTGCTAAGAATGATGGTTTCCAGCTGCATCCATGTCCCTACAAAGGACACAAACTCATCCTTTTTTATGGCTGCCTAGTATTCCATGGTGTATATGTGCCACATTTTCTTAATCCAGTCTGTCACTGATGGACATTTGGGTTGATTCCAAGTCTTTGCTATTGTGAATAGTGCCGCAATAAACATACGTGTGCATCTGTCTTTATAGCAGCATGATTTATAATCCTTTGGGTATATCCCCAGTAATGGGATGGCTGGGTCATATGGTACATCTAGTTCTAGATCCTTGAGGAATCGCCATACTGTTTTCCATAATGGTTGAACTAGTTTACAATCCCACCAACAGTGTAAAAGTGTTCCTATTTCTCCACATCGTCTCCAGCACCTGTTGTTTCCTGACTTTTTAATGATTGCCATTCTAACTGGTGTGAGATGGTATCTCATTGTGGTTTTGATTTGCATTTCTCTGATGGCCAGTGATGAGCATTTTTTCATGTGTCTCTTGGCTGTATGAATGTCTTCTTTTGAGAAATGTCTGTTCATATCCTTTGCCCACTTTTTGATGGGGTTGTTTTTTTTCTTGTAAATTTGTTTGAGTTCTTTGTAGGTTCTGGATATTAGCCCTTTGTCAGATGAGTAGATTGCAAAAATTTTCTCCCATTCTGTAGGTTGCCTATTCACTCTGATGGTAGTTTCTTTTGCTGTGCAGAAGCTCTTTAATGAGATCCCATTTGTCAATTTTGGCTTTTGCTGCCATTGCTTTTGGTGTTTTAGACATGAAGTCTTTGCCCATGCCTATGTCCTGAATGGTACTACCTAGGTTTTCCTCTCGGATTTTTATGGTATTAGGTCTAACATTTAAGTCTCTAATCCATCCTGAATTAATTTTCGTATAAGGAGTAAGGAAAGGATCCAGTTTCAGCTTTCTACTTATGGCTAGCCCATTTTCCCAGCACCATTTATTAAATAGGGAATCCTTTCCCCATTTCTTGTTTCTCTCAGGTTTGTCAAAGATCAGATGGCTGTAGATGTGTGGTATTATTTCTGAGGACTCTGTTCTGTTCCATTGGTCTATATCTCTGGTTTGGTACCAGTACCATGCTGTTTTGGTTACTGTAGCCTTGTAGTATAGTTTGAAGTCAGGTAGCGTGAGGCCTCCAACTTTGTTCTTTTGACTTAGGATTGTCTTGGAGATGCAGGCTCTTTTTTGGTTCCATATGAACTTTAAAGCAGTTTTTTCCAATTCTGTGAAGAAACTCGTTGGTAGCTTGATGGGGATGGCATTGAATCTATAAATAACCTAGGGCAGTATGGCCATTTTCATGATATTGATTCTTCCTATCCATGAGCATGGTATGTTTTTCCATTTGTTTGTGTCCTCTTTTATTTCACTGAGCAGTGGTTTGTAGTTCTCCTTGAAGAGGTCCTTTACATCCCTTGTAAGTTGGATTCCTAGGTATTTGATTCTCTTTGAAGCGATTGTGAATGGAAGTTCATTCATGATTTGGCTCTCTGTTTGTCTGTTACTGGTGTATAAGAATGCTTGTGATTTTTTGCACATTGATTTTGTATCCTGAGACTTTGCTGAAGTTTCTTATCAGCTTAAGGAGATTTTGGGCTGAGACAATGGGATTTTCTAAATATACAATCATGTCATCTGCAAACAGGGACAATTTGACTTCTTCTTTTCCTAACTGAATACCCTTGATTTCTTTCTCTTGCCTGATTGCCCTAGCCAGAATTTCCAACACTATGTTGAATAGGAGTGGTGAGAGAGGGCATCCCTGTCTTGTGCCAGTTTTCAAAGGGAATGCTTCCAGTTTTTGCCCATTCAGTATGATATTGGCGGTGGGTTTGTCATAAATAGCTTTTATTATTTTGAGGTACGTTCCGTCAATACCGAATTTATTGAGAGTCTTTAGCATGAAGGGCTGTTGAATTTTGTCAAAAGCCTTTTCTGCATCTATTGAGATAATCATGTGGTTCTTGTCTTTGGTTCTGTTTATATGCTGGATTATGTTTATTGATTTGCGAATGTTGAACCAGGCTTGCATCCCAGGGATGAAGCCCACTTGATCATGGTGGATAAGCTTTTTGATGTGCTGCTGAATCCGGTTTGGCAGTATTTTATTGAGGATTTTTACATCGATGTTCATCAGGGATATTGGTCTAAAATTCTCTTTTTTTGTTGTGTCTCTGCCAGGCTTTGGTATCAGGATGATGTTGGCCTCATAAAATGAGTTAGGGAGGATTCCCTCTTTTTCTATTGATTGGAATAGTTTCAGAAGGAATGGTACCAGCTCCTCCTTGTACCTCTGGTAGAATTCAGCTGTGAATCCATCTGGTCCTGGACTTTTTTTGGTTGATAGGCTATTAATTATTGCCTCAATTTCAAAGCCTGCTATTGGTCTCTTCAGGGATTCAACTTCTTCCTGGTTTAGTCTTGGAAGAGTGTAAGTGTCCAGGAAATTATCCATTTCTTCTAGATTTTCTAGTTTATTTGCGTAGAGTTGTTTATAGTATTCTCTGATGGTAGTTTGTATTTCTGTGGGGTTGGTGGTGATATCCCCTTTATCATTTTTTATTGCATCTATATGATTCTTCTCTCTTTTCTTCTTTATTAGTCTTGCTAGTGGTCTGTCAATTTTGTTGATCTTTTCAAAAAAGCAACTCCTGGATTCATTGATTTTTTGTAGGGTTTTTTGTGTCTCTATCTCCTTCAGTTCTGCTCTGATCTTAGTTATTTCTTGCCTTCTGCTAGGTTTTGAATGTGTTTGCTCTTGCTTCTCTAGTTCTTTTAATTGTGATGTTAGAGTGTCAATTTTAGATCTTTCCTGCTTTCTCTTGTGGGCATTTAGTGCTATAAATTTCCTTCTACACACTGCTTTAAATGTGTCCCAGAGATTCTGGTATGTTGTATCTTTGTTCTCATTGGTTTCAAAGAACATCTTTATTTCTGCCTTCATTTCGTTATGTACCCAGTAGTCATTCAGGAGCAGGTTGTTCAGTTTCCATGTAGTTGAGCGGTTTTGATTGAGTTTCTTAGTCCTGAGTTCTAGTTTGATTGCACTGTGGTCTGAGAGACAGTTTGTTACAATTTCTGTTCTTGTACATTTGCTGAGGAGTGCTTTACTTCCAATTTCGTGGTCAATTTTGGAGTAAGTACGATGTGGTGCTGAGAAGAATGTATATTCTGTTGATTTGGGGTGGAGAGTTCTATAGATGTCTATTAGGTCTGCTTGCTGCAGAGCTGAGTTCAATTCCTGGATATCCTTGTTAACTTTCTGTCTCGTTGATCTGTCTAATGTTGACAGTGGAGTGTTGCAGTCTCCCATTATTATTGTATGGGAGTCTAAGTCTCTTTGTAAGTCTCTAAGGACTTGCTTTATGAATCTGGGTGCTCCCGTATTGGGTGCATATATATTTAGTATAGTTAGCTCTTCCTGTTGAATTGATCCTTTTACCATTATGTAATGGCCTTCTTTGTCTCTTTGATCTTTGATGGTTTAAAGTCTGTTTTATCAGAGAATAGTATTGCAACCCCTGCTTTTTTTTGTTCTCCATTTGCTTGGTAAATCTTCCTCCATCCCTTTATTTTGAGCCTATGTATGTCTCTGCGTGTGAGATGGGTCTCCTGAATACAGCAGACTGATGGGTCTTGACTCTTTATCCAGTTTGCCAGTCTGTGTCTTTTAATTGGAGCATTTAGTCCATTTACATTTAAGGTTAATATTGTTATGTGCGAACTTGATCCTGTCATTATGATATTAACTGGTTATTTTGCTCGTTAGTTGATGCAGTTTCTTCCTAGCCTAAATGGTCTTTACATTTTGGCATGTTTTTGCAATGGCTGGTACCGGTTGTTCCTTTCCATGTTTAGTGCTTCCTTCAGGGTCTCTTGTAAGGCAGGCCTGGTGGTGACAAAATCTCTAAGCATTTGCTTATCTGTAAAGGATTTTATTTCTCCTTCACTTATGAAACTTGGTTGGGCTGGATATGAAATTTTGGGCTTAAAATTCTTTACTTTAAGAATGTTGAATATTGGCCCCCACTCTCTTCTGGCTTGGAGAGTTTCTGCCGAGAGATCTGCTGTTAGTCCGATGGGCTTCCCTTTGTGGGTAACCCGACCTTTCTCTCTGGCTGCCCTTAAGATTTTTTCCTTCATTTCACCTTTGGTGAATCTGGCAATTATGTGTCTTGGAGTTGCTCTTCTCGAGGAGTATCTTTGTGGCGTTCTCTGTATTTCCTGGATTTGAATGTTGGCCTGCCCTACTAGGTTGGGGAAGTTCTCCTGGATGATATCCTGAAGAGTGATTTCCAACTTGGTTCCATTTTCCCCCTCACTTTCAGGCACCCCAATCAGACGTAGATTTGGTCTTTTTACATAATCCCATACTTCTTGCAGGCTTTGTTCATTTCTTTTTCTTCTTTTTTCTTTTGGTTTCTCTTCTCGCTTCATTTCATTCATTTGATCCTCAATCGTAGATACTCTTTCTTCCAGTTGATTGAGTCAGTTACTGATACTTGTGCATTTGTCACGTATTTCTTGTGTCATGGTTTTCATCTCTTTCATTTCGTTTATGACCTTCTCTGCAATAATTACTCTAGCCATCAATTCTTCCACTTTTTTTTCAAGATTTTTAGTTTCTTTGCGCTGGGTACGTAATTCCTCCTTTAGCTCTGAGAAGTTTGATGGACTGAAGCCTTCTTCTCTCATCTCGTCAAAGTCATTCTCCATCAAGCTTTGATCTGTTGCTGGCGATGAGCTGCACTCCTTTGCAGGGGGAGATGAGCTCTTATTTTTTGAATTTCCAGCTTTTCTCCCCTGCTTTTTCCCCATCTTTGTGGTTTTATCTGCCTCTGGTCTTTGATGATGATGGTGATGTACTGATGGGGTTTTGGTGTAGGTGTCCTTCCTGTTTGATAGTTTTCCTTCTAACAGTCAGGACCCTCAGCTGTAGGTCTGTTGGAGATTGCTTGAGGTCCACTCCAGACCCTCTTTGCCTGGGTGTCAGCAGCAGAGGCTGCAGAAGATAGAATATTGCTGAACGGCGAGTATACCTGTCTGATTCTTGCTTTGGAGGCTTCCTCTCAGGGGTGTACTCCACCCTGTGAGATGTGGGGTGTCAGACTGCCCCTAGTGGAGGATGTCTCCCAGTTAGGCTACTCAGGGGTCAGGGACCCACTTGAGCAGGCAGTCTGTCTGTTCTCAGATCTCACCCTCCGTGTTGGGAGATCCACTGCTCTCTTCAAAGCTGTCAGACAGAGTCGTTTGCGTCTGCAGAGGTTTCTGCTGCTTTAGGCTTTTGTTGTTGTTTACTGTGCCCTGTCCCCAGAGGTGGAGTCTAAAGACACAGGCAGGTTTCCTTGAGCTGCTGTGAGCTCCACCCAGTTCGAGCTTCCCAGTGGCTTTGTTTACCTACTTAAGTCTCAGCAATGGCGGGTGCCCCTCCCCCAGCCTCACTGCTGCCTTGCCGGGAGATCGCAGACTGCTGTGCTAGCAATGAGGGAGGCTCTGTGGGTTTGGGACCCTCCCGGCCAGGTGTGGGATATAATCTCCTGGTGTGCCTGTTTGCTTAAAGCGCAGTATTGGGGTGGGAGTTACCCAATTTTCCAGGTGTTGTGTGTCTCAGTTCCCCTGGCTAGGAAAAGGGATTCCCTTTCCCCTCATGCTTCCCAGGTGAGGCGATGCCTCGCCCTGCTTCAGCTCTCGCTGGTCGGGCTGCAGCAGCTGACCAGCACCGATTGTCCGGCACTCCCTAGTGAGATGAACCCAGTACCTCAGTTGAAAATGCAGAAATCACCGGTCTCTGTGTCGCTCACGCTGGGAGTTGGAGACTGGAGCTGTTCCTATTCGGCCATCTTGCTCTGCCCCCCGTATGTGTCTTTATAGTAGAATGATTTATAATCCTTTAGGTATATACCTAGTAATGGGTTTGCTGGGTCAAATGGTATTTCTAGTTCTAGATCCTTGAGGAATTGCCACACTGTCTTCCACAATGGTTGAACTAATTTACACTCCTACCCACAGTGTAAACGTGTTCCTATTTCTCCACATCCTCACCAGTGTCTGTTGTTTCTTGACTTTTTAATGATTACCTCTCTAACTGGTGAGAGATGGTGTTGTTTCTGAGGTCTCTGTTCTGTTCCACTGGTCTATATATCTGTTTTGATACCAATACCATGCTGTTTTGGTTACTGTAGCCTTGTAGTATAGTTTGAAGTCAGGTAGCATGATGCCTCCTGCTTCATTCTTTTTGCTTAGGATTGTCTTGGCTATTAGGCTCTTTTTTCGTTCCATGTGAAATTTAAAGTAGTTTTTCCAGTTCTGTGAAGAAAGTCAATGATAGCTTGATGGGAATAGCATTGAATCTATAAAATACATTGAGCTGTATGGCCATTTTGACGATATTGATTCTTCCTATTCAGGAGCATGGAATTTTTTTCCATTTGTTTGTGTCCTCTCTTATTTCCTTGAGCAGTGGTTTGTAGTTCTCCTTGAAGAGGTCCTTCATGTCCCTTGTAAGTTTTATTTGTAGGTATTTCATTGTCTTTGTAACAGTTGTGAATGGGAGTTCACTCGTGATTTGGCTGTTTGTCTATTATTTGTATATAAGAATGCTTGTGATTTTTGCACATTGGTTTTGTATCCTGAGACTGCTGAATTTGTGGATCAGCTTAAGGAGTTTGGGAACTGAGATGACTGAATTTTCTAAATTCAAAATCATGTCATCTGCAAACAGAGACAATTTGACTTCCTCTCTTCCTATTTCAATACCTTTCTTTCTTTCTCTTGCCTGATTGCCCTGGTCAGAACTTCCAATACTATATTAAATAGGAGTGATCAGAGAGGGCATCTTTGTCTTGTGCTGATTTTCAAAGGGAATGCATCCAGATTTTGCCCATTCAGTATGATATTGGCTATGGGTTTGTCATAAATAGCTCTTATTATTTGAGATATATTCCATCACTACATAGTTTATTGAGTTTTTAGCATGAAGGGGTGTTGATTTTTATCAAAGGCCTTTTCTGCATCTATTAAGATAATCATGTGTTTTTTGTCATTGGTTCTGTTTATGTGATGGATTGTGTTTATTGATTTGCATATGTTGAACCAACCTTGCATCCCAGGGATGAATCTGACTTGATCATGGTGGATAATCTTTTTGATGTGCTGCTGGATTCAGTTTGCCAGTATTTTATTGAGGATTTTCACATCAATGTTCATCAGGGATATTGGCCTGAAATTTTGTTTTTTTTGTGTGTGTGTCTGTGCTAGGTTATGGTATCAGGGTGATGCTGGCCTCACAAAATGAGTTAGGGAACAGTCCCTCTTTTTCTGCTATTTGGAATAGTTTCAGAAGGAACTATACCAGCTCGTCTTTGTACCTCTGGTAGAATTCAGCTGTGAATCCATCTGTTCCTGGCCTTTATCTGTTCCTGGCCTTTTTTTTGAGGTTGGTAGGCCATTAATTAGTGCCTGAATTTCAGAACTTGTTATTGGTCTGTTCAGGGATTCGGTTTCTTCCTGGTATAGTCTTGGGCGGGTGTATGTGTCCAGGAATTTATCGATTTCTTCTAGATTTTCTATTGTATTTGTACAGAGATGTTTATAGTATTCTCTAATGGCAGTTTGTGTTGGATCAGTGGTGATATTCCCTTTACCATTTTTTATTATGTCTATTTGATTCTTCTCTCTTTTCTTTATTAGCCTGGCTGGTGGTCTATCTATTTTGTTAGTCTTTTTAATAAACCAGCTTGTGGTTTCATTGCTTATTTGAAGGCTTTTTCGTTTCTCTATTTCCTTCAGTTCTGCTCTGATTTTAGTTATTTCTAGTCTTCTGCTAGCTTTTGAATTTGTTTGCTCTTGCTTGTCTAGTTCTTTTAATTTCAATGTGAAGGTGTCGATTTTAGATCTTTCCTGCTTTCTGATGTGGGCATTTAGTGCTATAAATTTCCCTCTAAATGCTGCTTTAGCTGTGCCCCAGAAATTGTGGCACATTGTGTCTTTGTTCTCATTGGTTTCAAATAACTTATTTATTTCTGTCTTAACTTTATTTACCTAGTAGTCATTCAGGAGCAGGTTGTTCACTTTCCATGTAGTTGTGTGGTGCTGAGTGAGTTTCTTAATCCTGAGTTCTAATTTGATTGCACTGTGGTCTGAGAGACTGTTTGTTGTGATTTCCATTGTTTTGCCTTTGCTGAGGAATGTTTTATTTCCAATTATGTGGTCAACTTTAGAATAAGTGCTATGTGGTGATGAGAATAATGTATATTCTGTTGATTTGAGGTAGAGAGTTCTGTAGATGTCTATTAGGTTCACTTGGTCCAGAGCTGAGTTCAAGTCCTGAATATGCCTGTTAATTTTCTGTGTCATTGATAAGTTTTTCTTTTACCAGTTTGGTGTTGGAAGATTTGAAGGACACCCAGTGGCCCCCTGGAATAAAGAATGCCCAAGTGTAGATACCCACTAGGGCCCACTGCTCTCATACTACAACTGAAGGTTATGGGTAAATTTTCTCTGTTTCAAGCTCTGCAAATTTGTGTTTTGAGCTCTTATTTTGTTTGAGCAGTTTTTTGACTGGACTGGGTTCAGATTTGGAATGGATCTGGTAAAGAAACCAGACTGGGTCCAGTAGGAGGCCTCTGGTAGGTAAGGTTTCTGGAAGACAGCACCTCATGTGTGTTTTGAATCCAAGGACTCTAGAACTTTTCCATCTAGGACTGCAGCCTATTTTATGTATAAGAACCATGGACCCAGAAACCTGTGTTTTTCTAGAACAATGAGTGAACCTGACCAAAGGTAACTTCGAGTTACAAAGGCCACAGTGGGGAAACTTTTTACAAAGGACAAAGAGGTGCATGCCTTTATATTACACCAGCTATGGGGACTGAGAAGACCACCTTGTAGCTATTTTGAACCCCAAAGGAGTCGCCTCAAAACTAAAGGACCCTGTGTCCCATGAAGTTTACCTGTATTTTAAATAGGCCTTTGGATAAGAAATTTTTCATTTCTGTACCTGTCATCTGAGGGACCTGGACTGTCTAACTGCTAGAGAAAGCCCCCAGCGGGTACACTCCCTGGGCAATAATCAACCAATCCCCCGGAGAAAAAGTTTCAAATCAAATGTGAAAAATCCCCATACCTGAACCTGTCCAACTGAGAGTTGGATCATTTTTAGAAAAACGTTTATAAGAAGGAGTCTTTTCTGTTTTCTCTATTTAATCCTGCTTCCCCCAGGTTGACTGGGAACCCTGCAGTCAACTGAACACCTCTTCTCCAACTTCCTGCTAAATATATGCTCCGCCAACTCTTTCTTGTTGTCATGATCTTTGCCCCAAAACTCTTTGTGGGAAAGGGGGTGGAAATATTGTTCAGTCTTGCAATCTTGAAAACAAAACAGGACAGAAAAGTTGTACCAGTCTATGATTATAAAGAAAGATAAGAAGTATCCATGCTCAGTCAGGCACACAACATATTTGTCCTCGTCTTCAGTGGGTTCCACCCACTTAGTATTTTAGTTAAGAAATAGAAGGTGGGTTGGAAAACCACTGATTTAGCAGAACAAATCTCCAAAATACAACTTTTTTGGCATAAAAACTATTTTCACCTGCTTATTTTGAGGACTTTTTGTAAAAGAAATTTATATCCATAAAGGGAATCTCCATTTGTGAGAAGGTCCACCTCTCTGGACAGAGAACACTGGAAACTCTTACGATGAAGAAAGCATTGGCTTAAATCTACAAAAAACCTTGCCCTTGAAGTGCTTTTCCTAGCCATCTTGCCTTAACTGGGTCTTTACATCTTTCTTTTTTGGTTTAGGCAAATTAAAGTATTTAAGCTTGAAGTCCAAGCTCTGCGCTTTTAAGCCATCAATTTTCTACACAATCTCTAGAGTCTAATAGGTATCCATTTAAAATGCAAGTTTAGGGTAGATAGCAGAAGTAGAAGAAAGAAAAACAGATATTTGGAAACTGAGCAAATAAACTTTAATGATATTTTCCACAAATATTAGTAAAAAGCTTTAGCCATTTCAGTGGCATTGGCTGAAAAACAATTTGGATCCAGATATTCTTTAATAAATTAGTCAGATTTGTATTATTGTACCTGTCACATGGCTAAAAATTTGTAATGTTTCTGTTACATGTCTATCAATGTCTGTATGTGTGTATATATATGTGTGCAATATTTTCCTACTGCCTTATTGCCAAAATTAAATAACACCATGTTCAAACAAGATGGATGTCTAGCTGTAGGCAAATAGGTGATTTTTCTACTTCACTGCTATGTCTGGCCCGTAAAACCTTGTTCACACTGCTGGGCAGAGTTCTCTGAATTTCTTCCAATCCTTAGTGTGATCCAATAATGAACCATTCTTTGATCAAATAAAGTCTAAGTTTAATATGTCTTAAGTTTTTATATTAAGACTCACTTTCCTCATTTCAAAAATGAAATGATAAAATATATATCTCCTAAATTTCTAACAGATTTTTCTATTCACTTCTAATTTTCAAATGACCGTATTTAGTGCGATCTATTCATCCTCTTGGTCTATGACTGGTTGTGGAACAAACAGATTTGGAGGAAGATGAGAAGCATGATGATTGTCTCCATTAAGCCAATAATTTTCTGAGGGTCTATGTGCAATACAGAACTAGGCTGCTATAACTGGGAAGTAAACTGAATATATGCACTTAACTGCTCTCATGTGGCATACTGACCAGGCATAGTGATGAAGTAAAACAATTATTTTCTGAGTTTACTTAAATGTCTGGGTTTTGTACTTTATCAAAGATTATTTTATGAAATGTGAAAATATAAATCCTTTACTTTTCACTGTTTACTCTCCTCACTGTCTTAATGAAAATCTTTTTCTTTTATGCTCATCACTTCCTCATAGACTTGAATTCAGTTGGCACCTACTCCACATTCTGCTTTCTGTTTCAGCAGGTAATGTACAATTTAACCCACAGGAGGCAGCATCCTCCTGAGGCCAGTGTGCCCCAGGCTTCCTTCTGGAAGCCAATCTCCTCCAGACTGTGGCCACCCAGTCTCTATGGGAAACTCACAGAGAAGATCATCGCCTTGATATATCAGGTTTTCTCCATCACTGAGTTCGCATGTTAAATTGGGTCACTTCTTCCAGTGAGACACAGAGGAAAACTTCAGAATTGTTTCTTTATCATCATTGGTCCAGACACTGAATACATATTGAGAAGCTACATGTTATTTAATCAAGGTATTGCTGGTCTTGTATTTCTCAGATATTTACCCAATAAGGAAATTCAATTTGCGTGAGATTTATGTAAGCAATCATTTCAAGTTTTTTATGAGAAAAAAATCAAGACACATTTGCTTAAAGTGATTTAATTGTTCTTAGTAATTATGTTTCATATTTTTTTCCAATGAAACAAGCAAACAAAATAGTGCATGCAGTTTGCTTGAATTTTTATCATTTTAATCAGTTTTGGAGAGATCTATTTTTAGCTTGAAACTAGAGTAGCAGCAGCTCATGGTGCGGTGTATACTAGTTTTGTTCCTCAGTATTGCTCTTTTCCTTGATATAAGTGGGATAAAAGAAAATTCTTCAGCATCAGGCCACTCAGAACTACACTGAAGTAAAAAGGCTTCATATAGATTAAATACAAATGCTCTCAAAGGTGGGGCAACAGAGGCCATCTTGTTGAGTGTAGTTTTACATTTCAGTAAATTGAAATTAAAATGTATTTGTAGGTTCCCCAACTTAAAACAGCTGTGTCAGAACATGACAAGAATTCAGGTCTCTTTCAATCTCATTACTCATCATACACGTGTGAATTTAAAATAGGCAGACTTGGAAGCAGGAAACCTTCATATATACTTAATTCAATATGCTTTACAGTTAAAAATATATTCAAAATTTGCAACTTAAATCTATCAATGACGCACGTACGTGTGTGAAAGTGTGTTGTGTCTTTTTAATGTGTTAACTACTACGTTTTTGTTAATAAATGCACGTCAATTTGCCTAATATTTTGGACAGGTGTATTGTATATATACTTATATATTATACATGTTTCTTTTCATCCCTATAAATTTATTTTGTATGTCAATTTCAAACTAGACAATTTTCAAGGAAAATATTGATTTAATAATTTTTCAATAAACAGTAACTATATATCAATTATATGCACACTATACATACATTTTATGATGCTTTTCCTTTAGCAGTACAGAAATGTGAGTGTTAGAATCAAGGAAAGAACATTGTTATTTTCTCGTTCTCTAGATAGTACATTATGGGGAATTGGCCATGTGGAGAGGTGTAGAATTTTACATCTGCCGATGGCAGGCTAACCTGGGAGACAGTACACTACTGTACACTCCTGCTGATTCTGCTGGAAGGCTGGGTAACCTTTTGCCTTGTTTTACGGGACAGCTGCAATTCTTGGTTGTTTCGTTGAGACATTTTAAATACAAACCGGTTAACCATCTTATTACTTGTTTCATTGAATTCTATTCAGTCAGAACAAAAACCCAGTTTTAAATTACTCTGCATTGTTAAATAGTGTAATAATGGATGTCAAGATATACAGAATGTAATCACCTGAGTCCCCATTACTTTTTATTTTAATCATATTTTTTGAAATTACTTTAATATGTGAGGTATTTTATTGAATCCATAATGTCAAAGAAAATAGTGGAAAAAAGGGAGCTTTTGTTCACTTTTTATAAGCAATTTAAAAAGACCCAATTTATAACACACAAAAGCATTTCAATTGCTTCTTTGACATTAATGTATAAATAATATTAAAAATACGAAATATCCAAAATCTAGAAAGAGTATAACAAACGATTGTTAAGAACTAGTACTTAGGTGTATCATTTACTTATATTTTTGTTTGCTTTAATGATTTTAACTATTAAAATATTAGATATAATTACTGTTCAATTTTTTTCACCTTGTTTCCCTCCCCTCCCCCATTTATTGGTATTTGTATTCATTCCAGTAATTGTTTTATACAAGCTTACGTGTGTGTGTGTATTTATAAATAATGCACTGCACAATTTGACTGTTTAAATGCATTTGATTGGGAACATAGTTTGTGTAATAGTTTGTGGGGGGTTTTTTCAAAAATATGTTGAAATGTTCAATATTGATGTAGGTAGAGTATCCCATTCAGTTTAACTTCTAGAGTGTATTCCATTCTGGGATAAAGTAGTGTATATTATCCATTTTCTTAGTGATGGTAATTAGGGGTTTAAACATCATGGAGCAAAAGTCCTTACATATGCCATTTTTTAAAACTCAAGTATACATTTGTGAGAAGGAGCATTGTTGCATCAAACTTGCACATCTTCAGTTGTGTTAAAAATTTCCAATTGACCCTCCAAAGTAGGCAGACTGCTTACACATCAAAGTAAACAGCAGTAAAAGAGCTTCATCCCTTCACATGTTTATCAAACCTTTGCTTGCCAGACATATGTTTTCTAAAGCAAATGAACACAAAATTGCATCACGTTAAAGTTTTAGTTTGCATTTCCATAACTAGTCAAGTTGAACACGTTTTCAATTATGAGGTCATTAGCTTTTCAGTTTTCTGAACCCTTGATCATATCCTTTGCTCATTTTTTATGCTAATGTGTTTTTATAGTTGTTTATCAGTGATAGTGCTCCTTTGTCATTTATTACTCATCATGAGTGTGAGAGCGCATTTTTTTTTAAAACAGTTACGCCCTTGTTGCCCAGGCTGGAGTGCAGTGGCGCGATCTCGGCTCACTGCAACCTCCGCCTCCCAGGTTCAAGCGATTCTCCTGCTTCAACCTCCCGAGTAGCTGGGATTACAGGCATATGCCACCACGCTTGGCTATTTTGTATTTTTAGTAGAGATGGGGTTTCACCATGTTGGTCAGGCTGGTCTAGAACTCACCTCAGGAGATCCACCTGCCTCGACCTCCCAAAGTGTTGAGATTACAGGCATGAGCCACCTTACCTGGCCAAGAGTGTAATTCTTTTCAATTACTTGTTTTAATGATACAATGAAATGCTTCAAAGTAACATGATTTATAGCATTTGGACAAAAGATTATCTTCAAAATTTGTCATTAAACATAGGTTCTATCTGTCCTATAAAAAATAACATTTCACATTATCTTTAAAACTTGTCATAAAACATAGGTTCTACCTGTCTTATAACATTTCACATTTGCCTGGTAACAAAGGATAGCATTTATGTGCTTAATAGTTTATCATTAATGAAATAAGGCAACTAACCCTTAGATGATCAGTAACCTGATTTTAAAATCACTTGTTTAAAATTTGCTCTAGTTTGAAAAAAATAAGTTGTTTTGAGTGAGAATATTTGTCATGTGAACAGAATCTAACACACATGACTTTGATGCAGAAAAACTTATTTCAAACATACAATACCAGTGAAAAGTAAAATATGATAATATATAGAAAAAAATTTTGTGAACTTATGTTAAAGTTATTTTCTATGAAAAAAACTTAGAATGTAGAGGTTAGCAACATATCCTGGAAATGAACTGCCTTGATTTAAATGCTGGCTCTGGTGCTGGCTCTTTCGGTGGCATTGGGCAAGTTATTTGATGTTGTTATGCCTCCATTTTATCTTCAGAATAAGAATAATAGCATAGTTTAATTTATTGCACAATTATGAATATTGATTGAGCCAAGGTGTGTTCTGTACAGATAATAGCATCTGGCACAGAGAAGGTGCAACACGAGGGTAATGGCATTGTTAGTATAACTATTATCAACACGAGGGTAATGGCATTGTTAGTATCACTATTATCATCAACATGAGGGTATTGGCATTGTTAGTATAACTATTATCAATACGGGAGTAATGGCATTGTTAGTATAACTATTATCAACAGGAGGGTAATGGTATTGTTAGTATAACTATTATCATGTCTTGCACACTGACACAAAATAAATTTCCCTCTCCAAACCAGAGCTATTAACAAAGGTTTTAAAATCATATTCCATACTCTTTCCATGTCTTAAATAGTAAATCCTCATTTTAAAGTGGCTTACCACCCAATTTATTCAACAAATAACTAAAGAGAGTAGACTCTGCCCAGGATGTATAACCACAGTTAAAACTACAAACTTTTGTATTAAAAAATCACCCAGAAACTTGTATGAAAAGCAAAGTATTGGTTTTATCCCACAAATTTTTATTTAGTATATTTGCCTTGAGACTTGAAATTTTGCATATTTAATAAGCACCATAGTTTATTTGATGAGAAAAATCTTAGTTTCAAGATTGAGAAGTTCCGTATAATAGAAAAACAGTATTAATCGAAAGCTTTTAGAAATCGGTTACTCGACTCGTAGTCTTCGGCATATTTTTTTATGATCATTTCATGTTAAAATCTCCCACCGTTGTATTTACATAAGCAGTGTGGAAGATGTACAGTGGATTTAATTTAATTTAGGAGGATATTACTCCTACCACACCATGCTCACCTTGTCTCATTTAAAACTACTGTGTATTTTTTCTCAACAATCAGAACACAGATTTCGCTGCCAAATGGACAATCTCACAAAAGTGACAGAATTCCTGCTGATGGAGTTTTCCGGCACCTGGGAGCTGCAGGTGCTGCACGCTGGGCTCTTTCTGCTGATTTATCTGGCAGCGCTGGTGGGAAACCTGCTCATCACTGCGGTCATCACTCTCGATCAGCATCTTCACACCCCCATGTACTTCTTCCTGAAGAACCTCTCCGTTTTGGATCTGTGCTACATCTCAGTCACTGTGCCTAAATCCATCCATAACTCCCTGACTCGCAGAAGCTCCATCTCTTATCTTGGCTGTGTGGCTCAAGTCTATTTTTTCTTTGCCTTTGCATCTGCTGAGCTGGCCTTCCTCACTGTCATGTCCTACGACCGCTATATTGCCATTTGCCACCCCCTCCGATACGGAGCTGTGATGACATCCGGAAGGTGCTATCAGATGGCAGTCACCACCTGGCTAAGCTGTTTCTCCTACGCGGCCGTCCACACTGGGAACATGTTTCGGGAGCAGGTTTCCAGATCCAACGTGATCCACCAGTTCTTCTGTGACATCCCTCACGTGTTGGCTCTGGTTTCCTGTGAGGTTTTCTTTGTAGAGCTTTTGACCCTGGCCCTGAGCTCATGTTTGGTTCTGGGATGCTTTATTCTCATGATGATCTCCTATTTCCAAATCTTCTCCACGGTGCTGAGAATCCCTTCAGGACAGAGTCGAGCAAAAGCCTTCTCCACCTGCTCCCCCCAGCTGGTTGTCGTCATGATCTTTCTCACCACAGGGCTCTTTGCAGCCTTAGGACCAACTGCAACAACTCTGTCCGTGCAGGATTTGGTGATCGCTGTGACATACACAGTTTTGCCTCCCTTCCTCAATCCCATCATATATAGCCTTAGGAATAAGGAGATTAAAATAGCCTTGTGGAGACTGTTTGTGAAGATACATTTTCCACAAAAGTAGAACGTCCTGGTCTTTACCGTAGATCTGCAAGAAAAACCAAAAAAGCATAAATACTTTATGACAAAAGATGAAAACACTGTTGATGAAATGAAAAACACTGAAAAAACTGTTGAATGGGAGAAAGACAATATTTGCACTACTGTATGTAGTTAGAAATGCAAATGTTTCTTCAAAAAGTAAAAGTGTAGAAGTACATTCATAAAATATTTCAAGGTTGTGGAACTGCAGCTTGTTCTGGTGATCTATTCCTTCCCGTCCCACACGTCTTCCAACTGGTTTAAATAACTTATCCTGAACCTGTAGCCTAACACTTCTGTTACTATGAATTTTTTGGAAGAGGACACGCACGCGCGCGCGCACACACACACACACAGTTTTAGTGCCGGATTTAGCTAGTCAACAACAACAACAAAAAAACATAAGCAGAAGGGTTATTAGAACAGGAATGCATGTTTTAGATTTTGCAAATATTTCAAGGATATATCTGTCACTTAGCTATTTTTAGAAATCTGTCAGGAAATTAAGCCAATTTCCCTCAATGCATCTACTGAAATTGTCACTTTTTCTTTTTTAAACTGTTAATAACTATTCCAACAATAAAAGCCAGTACATTTCTAGCGTTGGCTTTATGTAAGACACTGGTCTAAAGATTTTATTATCTATATCCATATTTATGTCAACTCAATCCTCACAATGACACCACAATGTTGGTTTTATTTATTTCATCTAGATTTCACAGATAATGAACCAATTAGGAGTCAGGAACATGCCCAAGTCCTCACAGCTAAAAATGGTCAAAAACAAGAATCAGTCTCGGGCAGTTTGGTCAGAGAATAGACAGCGTTTACCACAATTCGACACCACCTTCCTATGTGGAATAAATACAAACTGATGTTTTCATATTAAACTATATTTCTGGAATATACCTATTTTTAAATGTTACTGTCATATGCTATCAGATTCCAGATTCTTGTTGCCAGCATTATTTTTAGAATAATTACATTTATTACATAAAGAGGGTATCAAAGGGTATTTTTTGTCATTCTTTTTTATTTTAAATGTTATTTCACACTCATACAAGCATCTTTTAATCCTCTAAAATCATTTAGGTAATCATCTTTTCCTAAAATGTTTGACAGGTAACAGTTTGACTCACTTGGGCATGGAGGCTGGTTTGGAAGATAATGCAATTTTACATTTCCTTAGTGATATTTGGTGTACTCAATTTTTACAAAGCTTTAAATTTAGAAAATTGGTAAGTTAATAGAAAATGTTCCATTTTATTCTGGATTTTTGAATGTGTAGAATTTGAAGTTATATCTATAGTTTCACTTCTATTTAAAATTGAGTTTTTATAATTGATCAGATTTTCTAAAATGACTTATGTTTATTTTTACATAAAAATTTAAACATGGTTTTTAAATGTATTTACTTTTTGAAATTTAGGTATAATTGGCAAGGATTGGATATATTTGTATATATTTGTGGTATACAACGTTAATGTTTTGATAGAATGCTTTCATTGAAAAGTGATTAAATCAAAGTGACAAGAGCTGTGGGAGGTCCCCAGTTGACTGAGGTCCTCAGAGTCCCTCTAGGTCCCCGGACAGGGAGCTGGCACAGGCGGTGGCTGAGGCTGGGGCTGGTGAGGTGCACAAGCTTGGGTGCAGGGCTGGCTGCAGGAATATGCACTGCAGCAGGGGTTAACTATGAGTAAGCACATGGTGGCGACGGGCAGGGCCAAGGGCAAGAGCTGCAGCAGAGTAAAAATACATGCATGGGGGTGGAGTTGGTTTGTGCAAGCACGGGGATATAAAAATCAGGGACAGTGACATGCACATGTGAGGCTGCTGGTGCCAGATGAGGGACTGCAACAGGGCTGTAGTGTGTGTGTATACAGCTATGGTGCCAAAGCTGGCAGCATGTATGTATGTGGCTGTGGGGGCCAGCTGCATGTGCAAGCATGGTGCCAGGGACAGGCACATGGGGGTCATAGTTGGGTGTGCGAATGTTTCTGCGATGAAACTGACAGCAGGCGTGTGTGCAGCTGCAGGGGCTGTAGGCAACACACATGCTGGCGGGGCCAGCTATGGAACTCAGGTGGCTGTATGCATGCTCACAGCTGCTTGGCCTGGAGTTGCAGCATGCATTCATGGCTGCAGGGGCAAGCATGGCAGTGGGTGCTGGGTGCTGGAAGCTGGAGCCAGCTGCTGTGTATATGCAGCTGAGGGGACTGGGTCTGGAAGCCCGCATGAGCCAGGCTGCAGGGGGTAGCCAAGGGAGAGAACTCGGCGGTGAGGGTCAGGGCCAGCGGGTAGCCAAGGGAGAGCACTCGGCGGTGAGGGTCAGGGCCAGCGGGTAGCCAAGGGAGAGCACTCGGCGGTGAGGGTCAGGGCCAGTGGGTAGCCAAGGGAGAGCACTCGGCGGTGAGGGTCAGGGCCAGCGGGTAGCCAAGGGAGAGCACTCGGCGGTGAGGGTCAGGGCCAGCAGGTAGCCAAGGGAGAGCTCAGCAGTGGGGACAGGGGCTGGCAGAAAGGGCCCGGGTCATTTGTGGGCACATTCATAGCACTGGTCCCTGGGCTGGGGTGCTGGTGGCAGCTGCAGCTGAGGTGGCTCCAAGGAGGGAGTGTTTGGGGGGGCATGGCTCAAGGCCCTGGAGACTGTGCAGGAAAAGCCTGCGAGGCCCTCAGTGGGGAGATTTATAGGAATTCCACTGGGCTCTGCTGGCGATTGACTTCCTTGGTGACAAAATCTGCTGGAGATGAAGCAGCTTATGTCTGCAATGGCTAAACCCAGAGGAATCCTCAGCAGTGAACGCTGAGGGGGTGCGGTGCCTGGAAAGGCTGTTCAGGTTCCCAGGGGAGAGGGCTCTGGGAGTCCTGTGCAGAGAACACCAGCGGAGACTGAGGGGCTCCTGCAGTGTGACGAGCCCCCATCCCTCGTCTCTTTCTTCCCAGGTATTTCCAGCTGTTTCCACTATTCTGGTCTCCTTCGTAATTTTTGGGGGGGGGGGGGGAGGGGGGTGGTGGTAAAACTGAAGTTTTGGGCAGTGTCCAGGAGGCCAGACTCGGGGAATGGTTGTTCCTCCCACTCTCCTTTTCCTTGCAAGGGAAACCTGCGATCTGGGGGGTTTCCTCTGCACTAAGGAGTCCTGGCCTGGAGGATGGGTCGATGCGAAATGAAATTGTGCTGCCTTTTCTTGTGCAGTTTTTCTGTTATTTTCCTCCACTGTATTGCTGTAGCCTCTTACGTGGACTCCTGAGCTTTTCCAGAGCTATTTTCATTTGTGGATACTTGTGCAGTTGTTCTTCTGGGGGGGAACTAAAGCTGGAATCTCCTCCTCTGCTGTCCTGCTTCCTGCAGTAGGAATTAAAAATGTTTATATAATGAAATTTATGCTTTTTGTGTACACTTGAGTTGTGACACATGCATGGAGTCACGAAACAATGATCACTACGTGGGTTGAGAACAAGGTTTAATCCCCCAAATTCTCTTTTGCTCCAGCCTCTGGCAGACACTGGCCTGTTACGTCTCCCTGCAGTTTACCTTTCACAAAACGGGAGCTAAATTGAGTCACAAAACATGTGTAGCATTTTGAGGCTGGTGGTCTTTCTTAGCAAAGTGTGTTTAAGACTCATCGAGGTTGATTTATATATAAAGCGTTCCTTTTTATTGCTGAAGAGTTTTCCATTTTATGGATTATCACTTCTTTCATTCACCAGTTGTTTCCAATTTTTGGTCATTATAAACATGGCTAGTACAAACATTCAGGTATAGGTTTTCGTATGAACATAACTTTTCATTTCTCATGGGAATCCTAGGCCCCCTGCCAACTGAACAGACCACCTGCTTGGTCAAGGGGACCCCAGAAAAAAAATTAAAAACTGAGTTCCTCGACGTGACTGACAGGAGGTCAGACACACTTCCCTTTAGCAGTTTACACACAACAATGGCTGGCTTTAATGCCAATATAGAGATAATATAAGATTCGTAGACTTTTTTTTTTTGACACCAAATCATTTGAGATGGCGTCTTGCTCTGTTGTCCAGGCTGGAGTGCAGTGGTGCAATCTTGGCTCACTGCAATCTCCACCTCCCAGGTTTAAGCAATTCTCGTACCTCACCCTCCAGAGTAGCTGGGACTACAGGCACGTGCCACGACACCAGGCTGATTTTTGTACTTTTAGTAGAGATGGGTTTTCCACTATGTTGGCCAGGCTGGTCTCGAACTTCTGGTCTCAAGTGATCCACCTACCTTGGCCTCCCAACGTGCTGGGATTACAGGCATGCACCACTGCGCCCCATCTCATTGACTCTTTATGGCAACAAAATACCAAGTTATAAACGAGCCCTAAGGCCATGCCAGGCAAGGGTTAAGTCATGCACTGTCTGCCACCGGGTTTCCCTTTTTCTCTAACAGCTAAACTAGTACTGCCCTGGAGAGAAGCCATTTGAAAACAACTGTAGCTTACCACTCCACACCGACTCCTTGTTCCACCAGCCATAACTACAGCTTTCACTGGAGAAGAGACTGACTTCGGTAACTCTCTTCTGATAAGACGACCACTGAGCATGGACTGGTTCTGGCTGGTTTACAGAGGCTGTGCACTTGCCTGCCTTCCTGTCACGAAAAGACCTTTTGACCTACGGGACCTAATTGCAACACATTTGAATGTGAAGTCTCCACTCCAAAGTGAACGTGGGTTACATGTTCCATCTACATGTGTCAGGACCTGTTACATGTGTCTGTCTAGCTAACCTATTTAGTATAAAGCTCCTATCCCAACCTCTCCTCCTCCTCCATCGAACCCCCGTCTCACTTTGCACAGCAGGGGAATGTGCAGATGAGATTCCCTCTACCTGGGCAGCTTTCCTAAGCCTTGGACGACTGCTTTGCCCTGGAGTCTGGGCTTCTGCTGATTCTTGCTGCCTGTCTGTGAGGAATGAAGCTACTTTGCCTGACTTGTTTCATGAGTGTTTTGTCTCACCAGACTCACACTCTGGCAGCTGGGTTTGGGCAAAGCCTCCAGCCAGACACAGAACCTTAGCACAAATCGGGGAGGCCTGTAGGGTCCTCTCCTGGAACTGGTAAACAATGCACAGAGCTCTTTTCCTAAGTATTGATACTAGTACACAGTATATATATTATATATTATATATATACACACACATACACATTTAGCTCACGTTTTCTTTCCATTCATACACTGATGCACACTAAGGTTGATTCCATGTCTTGGCTATTGTTAATAATGCTGCAATGAACATGGGAGGAAGACATCTCTTTAGCCTTCTGATTTTAGTTTCTTTAGGTATATAAGCCGAAGTGCGATCATTAAATGTAAAGACAGTCCTGCAGGGTGAGGTGGCATGTGCCTGTCGTCCCAGCTACTAGGGAGGCTGAGGCAGGGGGATGGCGTAAGGCCAGCAGCTCAAGGCTCTAGAGTGCTAGGATTGTGCCAGTGAGTAGCTGCTGCAATCTCTCTGGAAACAATTGGGAAAATACAGTAAAACATAGAAAATTCTGCACATATGATTCTTTGGTATGCTGCCAAATAATGTGTAAAATTATTTTTTCTCATTTTTATCTAAATATGCATTTGTAGTTATCAATGGTAATAGATGTTTATTGCTTTAAATGTCTTTCTTAAAAACTATCCTGCTTTAATTTTATAAAATAAGGAAAAAAAGTTACTCAAAGTGCTATAACAGGAGAAAGAATTCTTTGCTTAGGCCTATCTATTTGCAACTATTTTATATAAAATTTTATTTGAATTCTTAGTATGTGTTTTTTTTTCCTGTTCTTGAAAGTACATTTAAAACATCATTAAATATTGTTAATAATTTTAAATGAATGTAAATGTTTTATTGCATAAACCATTTGTTATTAAGCTATCATTGTTTTTCTCTCATAAGATGAACATCTAAAACTCTAAGATAATTTGCCATGGATCAATATATTTTACTTAAATACAATCCTAGATAAGCAAGTACTTTCACCCTCAATCTTATGACCTTGATGTCGGAGAAGCCAACGGCCCAGAATGGGGAAAATGTGCTAGCTTTCTTCAGCTTCTAGAGCTGAAATTTATGGATTTGGACTCAGGACCAGCTATAGCTGGTAAGGCTCAAATAACCCCTGTCCCACCAGAGCAGGTGTGAGTGTTCCTGAGTGACCACTCAGGGTTCTTGAGGTCAAGGACTATTTTATGGGAATTTTAGGGAGCGAAGTCATCACTTAATGAAGGAGGGAACAGGGCTTCTAAGAAAGACAAGCACATTATAAATAGTTTTTAATCCCTTTCTATATTTAGTATAATAAAGCACATAGTATATAGCATATAGCTATATTATAGTAGTATAGTATAATATAACATAGCTATATTATAATAGTACATAGTATAATATAGCATAGCTATTGTAATACAAGTATAATATAGCATATAGCTGCAATAGCACATAGTATAATATAGCATGTAGTATACATATTACATAAGTATTACATAACATGTAGTACATAGTATAATACAGCATATAGTATATAGCCCTGACTTCACCACTACGCAATCTTTGCATGCAACAAATTGCACTCATACCCCTTAAATTTATACCAAAAAAATACATAGCACATTCAAATGCCAAAACAAACATTTAGTGGTCATCAGAAAGGAAACAGTTGCTAAACATCAAGCAACAGAACATTGCCTTCACTGAAACCCTCTTGCCACTCCTCCAATCAGCACATGCTCCCCACCAAAAATATAAACATCATTCTAATTTTTTAATTCTTATGTTGAACTTTATTCAGAAAAGCCACAAAATTTGTACAGAGTTTGTATATAGTGCTCACCCAGCTTCTCCTAATTTTATACAGAGTTTCACTTATGCTCTTGTGTCATTCATATTTTTCTTGATCCAGAGCCCCCAGCATTCAACATTTCCATTAAGTGAATTTTGAGGGCTGTACCAATTGGGGAAGGAGAAGTTGCCCACCTGCATGAAGTAGGTACAAGGATCAGAGATCTAACAGCTTTTATACAAATTTTATACAAGCTTCCTATTTGAAGTGTTTAGAGGTACTTGATTACTTCAACTTTGAGCTTTTGGAGGGATTCTTCCAGTATAAAATTCTGCAAGCTTCTGAGCTTCTATGACCAAATAAATATTCAGCTTTTTTAGATCTAAGAAGTCCAATTCTAATTATCCTTTTTTCAGTCCCCAAAAATTTCTTGCTGTTATCTTTTTTCCCAAACTCTTGGCCTTTGTGTATTTATACTTCAAATTAAATATAATAGTTCCTTCAGACAGTGGTAAAAACTCTTGTCTAAAAAAAGAAATCTGAAAATGTCTTGTGTTCTCCACCTTTACTTTTCAATGATACTTTAGCTGGATTTAGAATTAAGGCTTTATATGTAACCTGAAATTATTTCATAGCACATACAACTATAATAAATGTGTGTAATTAAAAAATAGAATTAAAACTTCATAAATTCTTCAACATTTTCCTTTGAGACTTCCTGTTTGTCCTGTGGTTTATAAATATATTAATTTCCAAATAGTTGATTTTTCCAGTTGTTTTCATATTAATTCACTTTCAGTTTGATTCCAGTGTTGCCAGAGAAAACATTCCACATAATTTCAAATCTTTTAAATTTGTTAAGGTTTGTTTAATGATCTGTGATATGGTCTATCTTGTTGATTATTCATGAGTCTTTGGAAAAAAAGTATATTCTGATGTTGAATAGAATGTTCTCAAAGATGTTAAATCTGTTATCACAACATCCCCTGTGGACAGCCTCACGACTACATTAGATACCTTACTTATATGTTCCTGACGTATTGTCCTTTTTGTCATTATGCAGTAGCTCTATAAAATATTTCAAATAAACCATTGAATGCAAACTTTATCTTTTGTTTATCTATATTGTTATCCCCTAAAGTAGCAAGGTATTATCTGGTATCATTTGGTGATAATAGGAATGCATGAAATTGAGATCATTGCATAAACAAGACCTGACTGCTGCCGATATACACTCTAATCAGTGAGACCCTGAGCACACTCTTCTTGAGTGACTGAAGAAGTATTAGGTTGGTGAAAAAGTAATTGCGATTTTTGCCATTGCTTTTAATGGCAAAAACCACAATAATCAATAATTATCAATCAGGAAGTATTGTTGGAAAATAGTAATTCATCTAAGTGACAATACTATGAAGTCTGCGATTGTTTTAAAGCCTTGCTTTATGACAAGGAGAAAAGATGACATAGCAGCCTGCGATGAGTAGTACCAATAAGGGACATTGAATGTGAGGAACATTGCCCTGGAATATTAATTTTCTGTCTTCCAAGAATTGTAGAATAGTTCAGAGGGAGTCAAAAACATGAGAGACATTGGATACAAAAATGCTGCTAAGTGAAAGAAAACTGAGATGTAGATTTTAAATGCTACATTTTTGAAAGTGACCGAGAATGGAAAATTTGGGGAGTGCTATGGGAGACTGCTTCTACTCGACAGCAGTGTCATAGGTATGTATTCTGTGCTTGCCATGCTCGAGGCATTGTGCTATAAGGTGGGGAATACTGTGAACAAGAGATGATATCCCTACTCTTACAGAGCTCGCAGGCCTGTGGAAGAGAGAGAGGCCAAGGGCAAAAACAAATAAATAAATGGGTTCTACTATTTCATATGACCAGTTTCATACATAAAAGATCAGGGTATTATAATTAAGGATAGCAGTGAAGGATGCAGGAACCAGAGGAGGATCATTTCACTCGGGGAAAACTAAAAGAGGAGAGAGTTTTCTGCTGAGGAAGTGTGTCAGCTCCAAGAAATCCCGCATGGCTAGGAAAAAGTGAGGGTCATGTGCACTGGATGTGGTCAGGCACGTCAGCTGAACTCACTTTCTCTTTCATGTTTCTGTGACCATGCCATGAACTGATCTCATTGTTACTCTGCAAGTCACCCTGAATTAACTACAGAATGCCCATTCTGTCTCATTAAACTGTATCACTTCTTTATCTGTTTCCACAGCATTCTAGCATATCTACTTACCTTACCTTGGCTCAGAAGGCAATAGGGCCTGAGACTGTGGCATTTGGACAAGAACGTTCAAGATGTCCATCCAGCTTTTGTTTTTGAAATATAGGTTCAGTTTTTCCTCCTGTGAAAAATAATAAATTCAGATCAATGCCATGTGGTGGTTTTGATTACATTGATTATATTTGTGGAATATCTTTTTTGTTCTATAAATGCATTTTATGAGCTCTATAATTTAACATATATATGAAGCAAAAATAGTTATGTGATACCATCAAATTTACTAGAAAAATTTATTTTCTATATTTTTTAATATGTAATATGGATAAGTAGAATATATAAAAGATACTATATAATATATATAAGATACTATATAATATATATAAAAGATACTATATATTATATGAAAGGTTATATGCTATATATATTATACATAGTATCTTATATATTCTATATATGCTATAGAAGTATATATACTATATATAGTATAGAATATGGAATATATTATAGATTCTATATATACTGTAGAATGCCATATATAGCTCTATATGTGCCTAAATAAAATTGTGTACAGTCTCATGTCTTTACTTTTAGAAATATTACTTTTTGGATATAAATTTTCGTAATATTTTGCCTTTGAAACAGAATTTATGTAACATTCTCTTATTTTAAATGTAGGCTTATCAAAATTTTTGATCATCTAAAACACTGAGATGAATATCTAAAGAATTCCTAGATTCTCTTTGTGATTAAGTGTTTATTTAAAGTGTTCATTTCTAATTTATATATCCAAGTTGCTTCCTCTCAACAATCTATCATGACAGAGGGCAGAACCTGGTGATGTCTTTTTACTTTATTCACAACAGTACTGATGATCATTTTTTCTTTCTGCAATTCAGCAGTAAGAGTGAGACCTTATTGTAGATATTGTAGATATAGTTTACATTTTTATCATTAATGTTTTGTTTTGTATTTGTGTTCTCTGCAAATTTTTTAGTAAAATGTGTAATTAAATGTCTATCTTATTCTGATATTAGTATCTAAGTGATTGCTATACGTTACTCATCTTTATCTTTTGCTTTGTCGTAGATCAAAACAAATTTTCCAAGTAAAATAATAATCTACTTTTTTATTCCCAAATATATACATATATATATATATATATATTTTTTTTTTTTTTTTCTCCTTTCAAATCCTATTTTCCAGGGTATTTGTTTTTTCAGCTTTCATTTTAGATTCTGGGGGTCCGTGTGCAGGTTTGTTACCTGGGTATAGTGTGATGCTGACATTTCAGTTATGGATGACCCCATCATGCAGGTACCAAACACAGCACCCAGTAGGTAGCTTTCTAACCCTCATCTCCTGCGACTCCTTTCCCATCTAGCAGTCCCCAGTTTCAACTGTTGACATCTTTATATTCGTGAATACATGGTAGTTTGTTTGTTGTCTTTCTTTATACATTAGACAAATCTTTACCCATGCATTTTCCAATTGTTTGAGTTTCATTTTCTACAGCTTTAATCAATTTTTATATGTAAAAACAGTATATAAAATGTATTCCTAATGTGTTATTACATTTTCAGAATATTTTAAGTAATTTTTTCTCAATCACTGAATTACAGTGGCAATTTTGTTGCTTGTATTTTCAAAGAGTTCTGTTAAAATCATGGCAGGGAACTACACCTTCCTTTCCATTGCCATGTTATGTCCAAAATGAACCAATCATTTTGGAGAGGTGGGAAAACACCTATTGCCCATCTCTCTTATATTTTCATCAGTTTATGACACTAGAAAACTTCAGTAATTTCATTAAGTAGTACTTAATAAATATATTAATACGTAGATTTTAGTTTGAAATAGACCATAGTTCCATTAAAGTTGGTTAGCCCTGTTTCTAATTAACACACACAAAATGCCCACATGTGTAGAATAATTAAATAGTAGGGTTTATGTTAAAATACTATGTAAATAAATATTCCACTACCTCTTTATGCTTCTTAATATGAGGAATTTTAAAAATTCACTTTTATGAAACAATAAAATAATGTATAGTAAAATTTCATTAACAAAGAAGCCATAATGAGTTTGTGTGTTTCTCTTTTATTTCTTCACAAAACCCATTCTCTTAGTTCATTTTCTATAAAGAAAACTTATTCCTTACAATTATGGAGGCTGAGAAGTCCAAGGGCAAGGGTCCACATGCAGCGAGGGCTCTCCAGCCAGCGAGGGCTCTCCAGCCAGCGGGGACTCCCTGCAGAGCATCAGGCGGACCAGTGGGAACCCTCCAGCCAGCGGGGACTCTCTGCAGAGCATCAGGCGGACCAGTGGGAACCCTCCAGCCAGCGGGGACTCCCTGCAGAGCATCAGGCGGACCAGGACATTACATGATGGAGGGAGCTGAGCAGTCTGATGTGCTAGCCCAGATCTCTCTTATTATCTAGCCCCACTTCCATGATAATCCATTAATCCATGAATTAATTCATTTATGAAAACAGAGGCCTTACGAGCAAATCATCTCTTAAAGTCCCCACCTCTGAACACAGCTACGTAAAAAAAATTTTTAGAGTATCATTTTGGTTTTAATCTATAAATTATTTTTCAAAATTTGTGGGTACATGTTAGGTGCATATATTAATGGAACACACGATATGTTTTGATACGGGCATGCAGTGTGGAATAAGCCCATCATGGAGAATGGGGTATTTATCTTCTAAAGCATTTATCCTTTGCATTACAAACAATCCAATTACATTCCTTAAGCTATTTAAAAATGTACAATTAAATTATTACTATAGTCATCCTTTCATGCTATCAAATAGTAGGTCTTATTCATTCTTGCTATATTTTTGTACCCAACAACCATCCCTACCTTCCCTCAATCCCGCAGTACCCTTCCCAGCCTCTAGTGCCATCTTCTGTTCTCTATGTCCATGAGTCCAGTTGATTTGATGTTTAGAGCCCACAAATAAAGGAGAACATGTGATGTTTGTCTTTCTGATCCTGGCTTATTTCAATTAGCATAAGGATCTCCAGTCCCATCTATGCTGTTGCAAATGACTGGATCTCATTCTTTGCAGCTGAATACTACCCCCCTACTCTGTTGTGTATAAGTACCACATTTTCCTTGTGCATTCATCGGTTGATAGGCACTTTGGTAGCTTCCAAATCTTGGCTATTGTGAATGGCGCTGCAACAAACATGGGAGTGCAAGTATTTCTTCAATGTACTGATTTTCTTTTTTTTTTTTTCTGAGATGGAGTGTTGCTCTTGTCTGTTACCCAGGCTGGAGTGCAGTGGCACCATCTCGGCTCACTGCAACCTCTGCCTCCTGGGTTCAAGCAATTCTCCTGTCTCAGCTTCCCGAGTAGTGCACACCACCATGGCCAGCTCACTTTTGTATTTTTAATAGAGATGGGGTTTTGCCATGTTGGCCAGGCTGGTCTTGAACTCCTGACCTCAGGTGATCCACTCACCTCGGCCTCCCAAAGTGCTGGGATTACAGGCATGAGCCACTGTGCCCGGCCTGTATGATAATTTTTTAAAATGTGTGTGTGTTAAATTTTTAAAAATGGTGTGTGTGTATGAAATTTTTAAAAATGGTGTGTGTGTATGAAAATTAAGCATTTAAGTTGTGGTGCTATATGCTTTTTGTTTTGCATGAATTCATTAATATTCATGTTATATAAAAGAAATTATTTTTTATTTCTTAAAGTAAACCTTTTTCATGGTGTTTGGAGTGGTGGAACATTTACATATTTCAGCAGTCTCACCATATAGTTTTTAAATAATTGCAATATTGAATGGTCATTTAATTATGTAAGACAATTTTTTTCTTGGCATCCATTGAAAACCTGTTCAGATCAACAATGCGTGAAAATTGATGTGTTCTTGTTTTAGATTTACCAACTGTATTTATAAAATACCTTACAAATACATAATTATAAATATATTCACAAACGTAAAAGTATGCTCAATGTAGTTATTTAAAAAAGGAAATATTCATGTTATTCAATTGTAGGGAAGATTTTCAATAAATGGTGAATATTTTTATACATCATTCTGAAAAGAAATGCTCACAATAATAGAGTATGAAATTATATGTGTATGACGATTACAAAAGCAATATAAATACATCCATGTCAGAAAAACACTAAATTCAAGATAGTAGTAACAGGATTTTTTTCAAATGTGTTCCCAATTTCATCTGCAGTTAATTATTTTAGCTTGCTTTCCGTATGTTTATTAATCATATCATCTATTATCATTTCCTTTTTGGTGCAAATAACTGTTTATTGCTGAGATTAGCATCTTTATATTATTCTATCTATACTTTTATTCTAAATTATGTTTGAATTTAATTGGGTACAGTAATAATTTGATTTTGCTTTCAATGGGATTTGTATTCCATACTACCTTAAATGGTTGTGAGTTTGTCTTTGAAAATGTTTGTTTCATGATTCATATGTCATTTTTTCTACACATTGTGTTCCAATTATTGCTTTTCACTTTGAGCTATTTCTTTAAATGTCACATCTTTTGCTCTAGGGCCGTATTCTATTTCAGTTGATCGAGACTGTGACACAGGTACATTCTTCCCAATGCCGTGGTTCTCGGATTATCAGGAATAAAGCATTTGTACATGTGAGGCTTCCTGTAGAACTTCTCTACTTGCATATTGCAAACAAAAGCATGCACTCCTCAGCATGTTCTGCTCAGTTCCCAATTCTTCCTTCCATTACTGAGGGAGGAAAGTCACATGAGAATATCCTAGAAGACAAACTTAACAAAAATAAGAGGGAAATAAGCCTGGTTAAGTTGGCTATTCATCATTTTGTTTGCTGAAAGTATATTGAAGAGGTGCCAGTTGGACAGGGTATTTGTGAAGAGGCAGCCTGAGTCATTAGTGAATTCTCCTGATGCCTTTTTGTTCTGTGTGTGCAGCCATTTTGCCTTCAGTCCAGGCTTTGGAAGGAAAGGCAGGTCCAAACGTCATCCTTAACATTTGTAGGCAGGCCACAATATTCACACAAGGATGAATTATTATAAATCTAAATGTTGGAAGGCTGAGGCAGAGGAATCATGTTAGCCTAGGAAGTCGAGGCTGCAGTGAGCCATGACTGAGCCACTCACTCCAGCCTGGGCAACAGACCAAGACCCTGTCCAAAAAAGAAAAGTCTAAATCACTTGAAAATTCCACTTCCACCCCAGATTCTGCCTGCATTTTACCCTTCATTTGCACTGATGTTTTCATGCTTCTTTTCCCTTATAATGAGAATATGAAGTAAAATTACAACCACAGATTAAATCACTTTTTTCTGTAATTGCACAGTTCTCTTAAAATACTTGAAGTTGACAAATTGATGAAGTTCAGTCTCTTTGGGAAAAGAAAGAGAAAGAGGCTGAGACAGACAAAAATACAGAGATAGAGACAGAATTAAAACAAAGTAAAAGTTTGGTCAAATATAAGAATACAGTTCTTATTAAAATGCTTCTATATATTTCATTTTTTGCTGTTTTGAAAACCAAACATATAACTATGATCATTAACAGGAGACAGTGTGTGGGATTCATGTTTCAAATTTTAAAGTATAAAATTATGTGAGTAACTTTGTTTTCCAGAGTTTAAGGCCAGAAACAATAATTTATTATATGAATTCTATAAACATGTTAAAACACTTACATTTTAGTGTATGGCACTTTTACTCAACTTTTAAACACTTCAATTAAAAGGCAACCAACTTAAACAATATATGAATCAGTCTCCTTAATGCAAGTTTGCTTATCTGATTCTTTTAATATTAGTCATTATTTGCATCCCACAATTCTGTGGAACCAAAGCAAGCATCACAACTCTGAATAATAATTGTTTCTCGTGTTGTAAATAAGCCAATAGAGTGGGATGGTCCATTCTCTGGTTAAAACTTACATATTCTGGGAAAATGGTCATATATTTTTTCATTGTTTTTCATTGTTATCTACATTGTATACATTGCTTTGCCTAGTCACATATATATATACACACACACACATATGTAGACGCACACAAACTATATAATAAATGTGAACTGTAGAAATGGCAGTGTGTATCAAGTGCTATGGAAACATATTATAAAACAGTTAATTCTGCACAAGGATGAGAAGGATGGTGTTTCAGGACAACGAGCGAATGCAGACGTTTCAGCTGAGCTTTGAAGCATTACTAGAAGTTTATCAGATGGGCCAGAACATTATATAGAAATAATAGGTACATGAACCTTGATGGCAGGTGGAGTAAAGGACAACCATTTTTTTTCTAGATGGAACCTAGGGTCTTGGGACTGACAAGAAGAATGTCTGGGGAGAATGAACCCTCACACTCGGCCTTGGCGTGTTTCGCTTCTTTAGAATTCCAGGTGTTTCACTAGTTCCCATGGTTTGTCCAACAGCATTTCCCAGTATCAGGGTCCTCAAGGCCCCTTTCACATCTTTGTTTCTTAGAGTGTAGATAATGGGATTTAAAAGGGGGGTGACTATGGTATAGAAAAGAGAAACAAACTTTCCCTGGTTTTTGGATCTACTATTGGCCGGTTGAAGGTACATGAATATGATGGTCCCATAGAAAATGACGACCACACCCAGGTGAGAGGAACAGGTCCCAAAGGCCTTTTGGCGCCCCGCAGCTGATTGTATCCTTAACACAGCTTGGGTGATAAAGCCATAGGAGACTAAGATGAGTAACACCGGGACTATTAGAAAGACTACACTGGCCACAAAGAGTTCTGCCTCGTTGAAAGTCGTATCCACACAGGCCAGTTTGATGAGCACTGGCACCTCACAGACAATGTGATCCAGTTTGCGATGACCACAGAGGGGCAGCTGCACAGTGAGGGAGCTCTGAACCAGAGAGGTGATGAGGCCGCAGAGCCATGCTACACTGGCCAGAGACACACAGAGCCTCGGGTGCATCATGACTGTGTAGTGCAGTGGCCGGCAGACAGCAGCATAGCGGTCATAAGCCATGACAGCCAAGAGGATGCACTCAGACGAGCCCAAGCCCATGGCCGCGTAGAGCTGGGCCACACAGCCACCGTAGCTCATGGTTTTGTCTGTCTTATTCATGGTAACCAGCAACTGTGGGGCAACACTGGTGGTAAAGCAGATGTCCACACACGAGAGGTTGCTGAGGAAGAAGTACATTGGAGTGTGGAGTCTGGAGTCCAGACGAGACACTAGTATGATGGCAGTGTTCCCCAGAAGGCTCAAGATGTAGAAGAACAAAATGATGACAAAGAGAAACCTCTCTAGCTGAGGCTGATCTGAAAATCCCAGGAGAATAAACCCCTTTTCAGAGCTGTTGTTGGTTTCCTCCATTTTCCTGCAGCTTTAGGACACGTCAGCTTCAAATACTAAGTGATTAATACCTGGGGGAGAGAAAGCAATGAGGTCAAGACTGGTAATCCACAATCGTTTACAGTATGATTCTCTTCCTTTTTTATCTCCTAAAACATATTGTGAAGACCTGGAGAACTTTCCTCAACATAAATCCATGGGCTGGAAATGCCACTTCCTTCTATGTTTATTGAATGAAGTTTTACTCAAATGACAAAAGTATTGTATTAACTTTTGTTTTGATATTTGTATTTACTCACTCTTTGCTTATTCTTGTACTTTGCCAATTTTTACACTGATATATTTTTATGTTGAAATGCTGTATTTATGCAGTAAAGCAACTGACCCAATGTCCTTTCTATGCAAATATTTTGTTATATTTATACAAATATATATATTTTCTGAGATGGAGTCTTGCTCTGTCGCCCGGACTACAGTGCAGTGGCATGATCTCTGCTGACTGCAACCTCTGCTTCCTGGGTTCAAATAATTCTCTTGCCTCAGCCTCAAGAGTAGCTGAGACTACAGGCATGTGCCACTATGCCCAGCTAATTTTTGTATTTTCTTTTGTTTTTTGAGATGGAATCTCACTCTGTCTCCCAGGCTGGAGTGCAGTGGTGCAATCTCTGCTCACTGCAAACTTCACCTCCTGCGTTCAACTAATTCTACTGCCTTAGCCTCCCAAGTAGCTGGGATTACAGGCACAGGCCCAGGCCCCACGCCCAGCTACTTTTTTTTTTTTTTTAAGTAGAGATGCTGTTTCACCATGTTGGCCAGGCTGGTCTCGAACTCCTGACCTCAGGTGACCTACCTGCCTTGGCCTCCCAAAGTGCTGGGATTATAGACATGAGCCACTGTCCCTGGCCTCAGTTTGCTATTTTTAGTGAGATGCTGTTTCACCATGTTGGCTAGGGTGCTCTTCAACAACTGACCTCAAGAGATCCACCTGACTCAGCCTCCCAAAGTGCTGGGGTTACAGGCGCGAGTCACCACACCCAACCTCCATACAAATCTTGACTAATATTCACAAGCTACTATCAAAGTGATATTGTCAAATGCCAAGTCAAAATAAAATGGAGAATTTATAAAATGAAATGTGTGTATATGTTACTCTATATGTAATAGTTGTCTAGGTAGATTACATCAAAAGCCAAAGCAAAATTAAATTTTTTAAATTATACTTTAAGTTCTAGGGTACATGTGCAGAATGTGCGGGTTTGGTACATAGGTATATGCATGCCATGGTGGTTTCCTGCAGCCATCAAACCATCATCTACGTTAGGGATTTCTCCTAATGCTATCCCTCCCCTAGTCCCCCAACCCACCGACAGACCCTGGTGTTTGATGTTCTCCCTGTGTCCATGTGTTCTTATTGTTCAACTACCATTTATGAATGAGAACATGTGGTGTTTGCTTTTCTGTTCCTGTGTTAGTTTGCTGAAAATGATGGTTTCTACCTTCATCCATGTCCACGCAAAGGACGTGAACTCATCCTTTTCTATGGCTGCATAGTATTCCGTGTTGTATATGTGCCACACTTTCTTTATCCAGTCTATCGTTCATGGACATTTAGGTTGGCTCCAAGTCTTTGCTATTGTGAATAGTGCCACAGTAAACATATGTGTCCATGTGTCTTTATAGAATGATTTATAATCCTTTGGGTATATACACCACACTGCCCAAAGTAAATTAGATTCAATGCTATCCCCATCAAGCTACCATTGACTTTCTTCACAGAACTAGAAAAAACTACTTTAAATTTCATATGGAACCAAAAAAGACCCTGCATAGCCAAGACAATCCCAAGCAAAAAGGACAAAGCTGGAGGCATCACACTATCTGACTTCAAACTATACTACAAGGCTACAGTAATCAAAACAGTATATTACTGGGACCAAAACAGAGATATAGATCAATGGAACAGAACAGAGGCCCCAGAAATACTACCACACATCTACAACCATCTGATCTTTGACAAACCTGACAAAAACCAGCAGTGGGAAATCAGTTTCATGTTTAAGAAATGGTGTTGGGAAAATTGGCTAGCCACACGCAGAAACCTGAAACTGGACCCCTTCCTTACATCTTATACAAAAATTAACTCAAGATAGATTAAAGACTTCAATGTTAGACCTAAAACAATAAACCCTAGAAGAAAACCTAGGCAATACCATTCAGGAGAGAGACATGGGTAAAGACTTCATGACTAAAACACCAAAAGCGATGGCAACAAAAGCCAAAATTGACAAATGGGATCTCATTAAACTAAAGAGCTTCTGCACAGCAAAAGAAACTACCATCAGAGTGAACAGGCAACCTACAAAATGGGAGAAAATTTTTGCAATCTACTCATCTGACAAAGGGCTAATATCCAGAACCTATAAAGAACTCAATCAAATTTACAAGAAAAAAACAACCCCATCAAAAAGTGGGCAAAGGATATGAACAGACATTTCTCAAAAGAAGACATTCATACAGCCAACAGACACATGAAAAAATGCTCGTCATCACTGGCCATCAGAGAAATGCAAATCAAAACCACAATGAGATACCATCTCACACCAGTTAGAATGGCAATCATTAAAAAGTCAGGAAACAACAGGTGCTGGAGACGATGTGGAGAAATAGGAACACTTTTACACTGTTGGTGGGATTGTAAACTAGTTCAACCATTATGGAAAACAGTATGGCGATTCCTCAAGGATCTAGAACTAGATGTACCATATGACCCAGCCATCCCATTACTGGGTATATACCCAAAGGATTATAAATTATGCTGCTATAAAGACACATGCACACGTATGTTTATTGCAGCACTATTCACAATAGCAAAGACTTGGAATCAACCCAAATGTCCATCAGTGACAGATTGGATTAAGAAAATGTGGCACATATACACCATGGAATACTATGCAGCCATAAAAAAGGATGAGTTTGAGTCCTTTGTAGGGACTTGGATGCAGCTGGAATCCATCATTCTTAGCAAACTATCACAAGAACAGAAAACCAAACACCGCATGTTCTCACTCATAGGTGGGAACTGAACAATGAGATCACTCGGACTCAGGAAGGGGAACATCACACACCGGGGCCTATCATGGGGAGGGGGGAGGGGGGAGGGATTGCATTAGGAGTTATACCTGATGTAAATGACGAGTTGATGGGTGCAGCACAGCAACATGGCACAAGTATACATATGTAACAAACCTGCACGTTATGCACATGTACCCTACAACTTAAAGTATAATAATAATAAATAAATTAAAAAAAAAAAAAAAAAAAAAAAAAAAACCACAATGAGATACCATCTCACACTAGTTAGAATGGCAATCATTAAAAAGTCAGGAAACAACAGGTGCTGGAGACGATGTGGAGAAATAGGAACACTTTTACACTGTTGGTGGGATTGTAAACTAGTTCAACCATTATGGAAAACGATATGACAATTCCTCAAGGATCTAGAACTGGAAGTACCATATGACCCAGCCATCCCATTACTGGGTATATACCTAAAGGATTATGAATCATGCTGCTATAAAGACACATGCACACGTATGTTCATTGCGGCACTATTCACAATAGAAAAGACTTGGAATGAACCCAAATGTCCATCAGTGACAGACTGGATTAAGAAAATGTGGCACATATACACCATGGAATACTATGCAGCCATAAGAAAGGATGAGTTTGTCTCTTTTGTAGGGACATAGATGAAGCTGGAAACCATCATTCTCAGCAAACTATCGCAAGAACAGGAAACCCAACACTGCATGTTCTCACTCATAGGTGGGAACTGAACAATGAGATCACTTGGACACAGGAAGGGGAATATCACACACCAGGGCCTATTCTGGGGAGAGAGGAGGGGGGAGGGATTGCATTAGGAGTTAAACCTGATGTAAAGGACGAGTTGATGGGTGCAGCACACCAACATGGCACAAGTATACATATGTAACAAACCTGCAAGTTGTGCACAGGTACCCTAGAACTTAAAGTATAATAATAATAAAAAAAGAATAGACAACAGTTGCAATGCATAGGCTAAATCACGGATGCACCAGCCAACTAATCATGTACTGAGAAAATAGTACGATTTAAACCAATCTCCTGTCAACTATATACAGTTATATGCATATGCATGTGTGTGTGTTTGCTGGTGTCTCTCCTCGCCTGTTCCACTACACTGTGTCTTAGCACACACTGTTTTCTGCCTGGACCTCAGTGAGAGGCTTCTATCCAATAACCCCTTGCAACCTTTGCCTTACTCATCCCGTTATTCACAGGCAAACAGAACACAACTCATCAAATATAAAAAGGAAGCTTTTGGTGTTGATATGTATCTTTAGCTATACTATTCATCTTAGTCTTTCTACTTTTATTCTTAAAATATATACTAAGATTTCAAGACAATGAATAATAAAAGAATGTACAAGTGGTTATTTCAATGAAATCGGGGAAAGAAAACCCGCCAACTACAGACGACATGTGAGGCAGAAAGAGACACATCAGAATTGGTGCAGAAAACCAAGATTTGGACCAGGAGACCCTGCAGGGAAGACAAATGGGATTTGAAGTTACTGGTGGTGGCAGTGCTCAAAAATATCAGGAAACATCTTTTCCTAGATTGAGAGTGTCATCGGATCAGCCTGAACTTCTGTGTACGATTATGATAGACAAGGAGGCAGGAAGCCATCAAAAGAGCAAATGGAAAGAAGAACCACATGGGGAGGAGGTGGTGGAGCTAACAGGGCAGCATAATCTACACTGGGGTGATCGCCAGGCCAGGCCTGCCCCCGGTGAGGGGGTGGGATACAGAAGAGGACACGGAGAAGACGGCAGGGATGAGTATGACAAGGCGTGAGGAACCTGCCAAGACTCCCCAGTGCCTGTAAACTCATGGAATTCCCCCAGTAATAACTGAAAAGGCAAATTGAATCTTAAAAATAAGATATGGAAATTCAGTTTCCTTCCAACACTACACACAACATAAAAATAAGTAGCTAACTTCCTAGCAGAATAAATCAATCCACCCAAAAATTATTGCCACGAAGCAGAACTAACTCATGATACGGTATCAACACTTAATTTACAAAGAAAAAGTCCTTGACAGGCACTTTTAGCATCGAGAGATCGTCATGAGGCCGAAATACTGGAAAGCAGAGACGTGATAATTGACATAATTTGTCAGACAACACAAAGATGTGAAATGGAAATTAGCTTGACCCAGGAAAGAATTTGAAGAAAATGATGAAAAATAAGCCAAATGGTTGCTTCATAGTTTGTATAACAATAAAATAATACTTAAAGTTAAGTAGTGAAGCATGAAGCATAAAGATATAGTAATAAACACTAAAAAATATTGACTAAATTTGGATGTTAAAGGAAAAAAAGGAGAGAAAGCCATTGTATTCTTATGTATGCTAGGGAATCAATAGACATTGTGTAAATGAAAAGACGACAGTGTTTAGTCTTCATAAAAATATTTCTACACTTTATTAAAGTATTGGCATAAAGGTAATAGAAAAAGTATAAAACTTTTATTAAATGGAAAAAATAGACCACTTAACGAAAGACCTTTAAAAAAAAAAAAAGGAACATAAAACAAAACATGAGAAAATGCAATTAAACTTAATGGGCATATCAATAAACATCAATGGGATTAACACACTTATTAAAGGAAAAAGATTACTGTTCCCTCTGCCTTGCATTCTTTATCCCCAGATCCACTAGAACCCATTTTTTCAATTCTTTTAGGTCTCTTCTTTGCTATTCAATTATGAGAAAAGATTTCAATGACCAATGAATAAAAAAGACTGATCTGTCCCTTATCCTGTCTTATTTTTCTTCATAAAATTAAACCTTTTTATAATTATTTTTCTCTTTTCCACTATATAGTGTCATATTAATAAGATGCGACATTTTGCTCATTTTTATCCCTGGCATCTGCTGAAAGCCTAACATGGTGCTACCCCCAAAGTAGATGCTCAAAAATAAATATGTTCTCAATGAGTTTATTCAGTCACTTTCTGGAAGGAGAGGACTGGGTCAGACACAGTGCTAAGGACTCAGAATCCTTACTGCTAGAACACAACGAAATGACAGCATCATGTTAGTGGCACATTTAAAATGAAACAATATCAATATTGAAAATATTTGTAAGGTTTATTTGAAAAAAGATAAAATCATAACACATTTACCTGTGATTATTCAGACATTTAAATTTCTAGAAAATTTCTAAGATTAAAGTTTTTTTAATTTCTTAAACTTTTAGATAACCATTTTAAGGAATATATAGTATATATCTGTATGTTTTTAGATAACCATTTTAAGGAATATATAGTATATATCTGTATGTTTTTAACAAGTAATTGAAAGTAATTACTTCATATTATATTAAACTATTATAGCTATAAACATGGTGTAAACTGTTAATGGTTATTCTGCCCTTTCTTCTCTTGCTATCTCCTGCTGTCCTAAGAGAAGTTGCCTTAAGCAGAATTGTCTCATCCTGATTCCAAAAATCACTCTCTATCCACTCACACATTATCTTTCCCAAGCTCGAGGAAAAAATAACAGAATGAGAGACGAAGGTTATGTATTATTGCGACTCTTGGTGTTTGTAAAATTCCAAAATACTGAGATATGGCTAAATAAAATTCTATGCGACTTCTATTAAATGCATGAATGTATGTATTTATGTATGTTTTCTTTTGTTGACATTTTGTTTTGGTAACTAGAGTTTTATTTTCCCTGGTGACTGAATTTTCTGTTATCTTTCAGGTATTTTTCATTTTGCTTCAAATAGAATTTCCCAAAATAAACATATTTCGCTTATACCGATTTTATGTTTTTTATGATGTCAAGTCCATGGCATTTGTTCAGGGCAAGACTTTAATGACTGAATTTCATGATTATCTTTCTACTTCCCAAACAGTTAATTTGTCTTTCCCATTATTCAAGAGCTGCTATATCCTTGAATTTGATATTCTTTATCTGGAATTTGATGCAAAGCTCTGCTAAGTGGTAATGATGATCCAAGAGTGGATGGTAGAATTCTAGGATACAACAGGTCTTTTGAAAAAACAACCCGTAAAATACATCAAACAAAATCATATCAGTTTCCAGGATCAGTGTTTGCCAAAGACTGCTCTTTAAAATGAAGGGATCACCTCAGTCCAATCTACTTGACATGATCCCACCTTGTCAGACAAGCTAGTCAAGATTTGGAAAAGGCAACTACATTTCAATCCTTTGAAAATCTACATAACCAGAAGCACAGACTTATCTGGATTGATAATGGGCTAAGTTTAGGGACACGTTTAAATTACAATGTAATTTTTGGCTGTAGTTGTTCAGCAAGTTTACATCCATATATTCATCCAAGTTGCTCTTCCTCAAAATTAAGAAATACATTGACATTTCTACCTGCAAGATTTGTGATTCATGCTTCAAATTATTACAATTTTCATATAACACATTTTAGAATACCTGATATTGTGGGTGATCTCAATTTCTTCCTGGATGATCTTTCCTGGTTTAATATTTGTGTGATTCCAATGATAAATCTCAGATAATAAAAATAGAAAAAAATTAAAATAATGAGAACATAATATACAACTTATTAGGGGAGAAAGAGGAAGAGATGCTCCGTTAGTGATACACAGAAGGTGGGATGCCTGGTGTGCTTTTTCTATGTTTTTGCATATTTGAGGTTCAGAAAACTGAAACCCATAGAGTCACTATGTGCTACATACACTGAACCTAAAGTAATAAGTAGTTCTGAAGGAGAATAGAGGAGAAGAGGGACTCCCTACAGGGATAAAGGGCCTAGACTTAAGGTATGGCTTATTTATGCTTTTAGCACCCCAGGGACTACAATCCCAGATCACCAATTAAACTTTGAGAGATTCAGTGTAGATTTAAGGTCCTGGGATTACTTCTGTGGGAAAAAATAGCTTACCATGCAATTGATCAGATACTCATAACCAAAATCTAATGGACAGAAAATATACAATTATATTTACAAACTTGGGTTTAATTTAAATGTTAATTAAAATATGTTTATCAAACCCACAAATTTTTTTAGTTGGAAAATTTAAAATTAGACTTATTAAATTAATGAAAAAAACGATAAAGAAAACTGACATTTGGAAGCAAGATGAAGAATAAATTTCAGAGGAAAACATATTCAAGGAAATGATCTTTTGAATATATTGAATTCAGTTTGCTAGTATTGTTGAGAATCTTTACATCTATGATCATAAAAAAAATTGGCCTGTAATTTTCTTTTCTTATAGTGTCCTTGTCTGACATTGGTATTAGGGTAATGCATCAAAAAATGAGTTGGAAAGTATACCCTTTTTAATTTTTTGGAAGAGTTTGAGAATAGCATTAATCTGCTTTTAGCTATTTGGTAGCAATCACCAGTAAAAACATCAAGTCCTGAACTTTCAAGGAAAGTTTTTTATTATTATTAGTGATTCAATCTCTGTACTAGTTATTCATTTGTTCGGGTTTATTCTTTCTTGACATATGTGTCTAAGAATTCATCCATTTCTTCTATGTTACCCAATTTATTGACATAATTGGTCATGGTAGTCTCTTATGGCCCTTTGTATTTTGGTGGTATTGACTGTACTTTCTCCTGTTTTACTTATAGTTTTATTTGAGTCATCTCTCTTAGTTTTCTTGGTTTGTCTATCTAAAGGTTTGCCAATTTGTCTCACATTTTTACAGCACCAACTCCTCGTGTTACTGATCTTTTCTATTGTCTTTCTTGTTTGTGTTTAATTCTGCTCTAACCTTTCTTCTTTCTTCTAACTTTTGGCTTAGTTCTTTCTTCCTTTCTAATTCCTAGAGTGCAAAATTAGGTTTCTTATTTGGGAGCATTTCTCTCTCTCTCTCTCTCTCTCTCAAGGTAGCTATCAGAACTACTTTTGCTGTACCCCATAAATTTTGGTATGTTATTTGTCCATTTTTGTTTGTCTCAAGATATTTTATTTTTGGTCCATTTGTTGGTTATGAGTGTATTGTTTAATTTCCACGTGTTCGTGAATTTTCCAGTTTCCCTACTGTCATTTATTTCTGGTTTCATATCATTGGGGTCAGAAAAGCAACTTTATATTATTTCAAACTTCTACAAATTGTTAAAACTTGTTTTGTGACCTAAAATACGATCTGTTCTTCAGAATGTTCCATGTGTGCTTGAAAAGAATGTGTATTCTGCCGCTGCTGAATGGGATGCTCTGTATATACGTCTATTGGAGCCATTTGGTCTAGCTGTTGTTCAGATCCACTGTTTACTTATGGGTTTCATGCCTGGATTATTTATCCACTGTTGAGAGTGGGGGATTATAATCCCCTACTATCATATTTGTTTATTATTTTTCTGTTCTGCTCATGTTTGCTCCATCAATTTTGGTGTTCCAATGTTTCCTGGGCCTCTCTTGAGGCACCCTAAGTAATAACACTTTGCACATCAATTCACCTCATTTCTCACAAAAGCAAACAGAACAAAACTTTTCAAACATACATAAGGGGATCCTAGTTGCTGATACAAACTTTTAGTCTTCCCACCTTTTTCTCCTACTTTAACTCTCCAACTGTATAATAAACATCCAAGACAAAGACAAATGAAAGAAAGCATGAATGATTCCTTCACTGAAATCAGGAGACAAAGACAATCCATCAACTATAAATTACATGTAAGGAAGGGGAAGAAAGTCACTGACACTCATCAGAATTGGTACAGAACCAAAACAGAGATATAGACCAATGGAACACAACAGAGCCCTCAGAAATAATACCACACATCTACAGCCATCTGATCTTTGACAAACCCGACAAAAACAAGCAATGGGGAAAGGATTCCCTATTTAATAAATGGTGCTGGGAAAATCGGCTAGCCATATGTAGAAAGCTGAAACTGGATCCCCTTCCTTACCCCTTATACAAAAATTAATTCAAGATGGATGAGAGACTTAAACGTTAGACCTAAAACCATAAAAACCCTGGAAGAAAACCTAGGTAATACCATTCAAGACATAGGCATGGGCAAGGACTTCATGTCTGAAACCCCAAAAGCAATGGCAACAAAGCCACAATTGACAAATGGGGTCTAATTTAACAAAAGAGCTTCTGCACAGCAAAAGAAACTACCATCAGAGTGAACGGACAGCCTACAGAATGGAGAAAATTTTTGCAATCTACTCACATCTGACAAAGGGTTAATATCTGGAACCTACAAAGAACTCAAACACATTTACAAGAAAAAAACAACCCCATCAAAAAGTGAGCAACGGATATGAACAGACACTTCTCAAAAGACGACATTTATGCAGCCAACAGACACATGAAAAAATGTTCATCATCACTCGCCATCAGAGAAATGCAAATCAAAACCACAATGAGATACCATCTCACACCAGTTAGAATGGCAATCATTAAAAAGTCAGGAAACAACAGGTGCTGGAGAGGATGTGGAGAAATAGGAACACTTTTACACTGTTGGTGGGATTGTAAACTAGTTCAACCATTATGGAAAACAGTATGGCGATTCCTCAAGGATCTAGAACTAGAAATACTATTTGACCCAACCATCCCATTACTGGGTATATACCCAAAGGATTATAAATCATGCTGCTATAAAGACACATGCACACCTATGTTTATTGTAGCACTATTCACAACAGCAAAGACTTGGAATCAACCCAAATGTCCATCAGTGACAGACTGGATTAAGAAAATGTGGCACATATACACCATGGAATACTATGCAGCCATAAAAAAGGATGAGTTTGTGTCTTTTGTAGGGACATGGATGCAGCTGGAAACTATCATTCTCAGCAAACTATCACAAGAGCAGAAAACCAAACACCGCATGTTCTCACTCTTAGGTGGGAACTGAGCAATGAGATCACTTGGACACAGAAAGGGGAACATCACACATCGGGGCCTGTGTGGGGTGGGAGGAGGGGGGAGTGGGGAGGATAGCTTGGGAGATATACCTAATGTAAATGACGAGTTAATGGGTGCAGCACACCAACATGGCACATGTATACATATGTAACAAACCTGCACGTTGTGCACATGTACCCTAGAGCATAAAGTATAATTTAAACAAAAAAAAAAAGAAGAAGAAGAAGAAGAAAGAGATTTGGTACAGAAACTCCATATTGGAAGCAGGAAGTTCTGCAGGGAAGAGACCCAGTCAAGGTCACTGGCGGTGGTATAATCAAAAATATCAGGAAATGTTATTCCCCAAGACGGAGAGGTGCCTCTCATAAGTGTAAACTGCTATACCCAAGCCTGATGAACACGGGGCCATGTAGCAATCTGAGGATTATTGAAGAGAAAATGCAGAGAGTACCTGGGAAAGAAGTGGTGGAGATAACAGGACAATCTTGCCTAAAGTAAAGTGATCACCATCCCAGGCATAACGAGGAGGAGGGAGGTGGTAAGAAGTGAACATGGAGCAGCAGGAATGCATACAACAAAGCTGTAGGGCTTGAGAAACAAGAAAAGATTCCCCGGTGCCTGCAGCCCCATGCAATCCACCTGGTAATAACTGGAAAGGCAAATCAAATTCTTGAAAATGAAATTAGAAAATGCAACGACTTTCCAAAACTATAAGAAACGAGTAACTTCTTAGAATAAATCCACCCCAATATTATTGCCTTAAATCAGAGCTAAATACTGTTATAAACTTCAAACTTACTTTACAACCCCAAATCCTTAGTAAAGCAGTTTTATAAATGAGAAAACATTTTAAGACAGAAATATGACAATTCAGAGAACTGATGACCCACTAAGAAGAGACGATGATCGGCAACAAAACGACATGAGATGGGAATCACCTGAGTCTGGAGAGCACTGAGCGTGATGGGGAAGGAGCCGAATGGCTGCTCCATGGCTGGTGAGTGAGTGTAAAATAATAAAGATGATGGAGAAAACATAAACGCACATTTAAAGAAATACTAATAAGCACAGGGTAAACATACTGGCTACAATTGAATCATAAAGGAAGGGAAAATAGACAAATATTTCAGAAGGTATTCTGTTCTTGCTTATGCTAGGAAACTAGTAGATACTGTGTAAAGAGGGAAATTAAGATATGTTAGTCTTATATGTTTTATGTATAGGTATTTGTACATAATGGAATATGCAAATTTTGTTAAATAGAAAATATTATTCTACCACACAATGAAATGATTTTGAAATAAAGGCAAAGAGTAGATTTTGTCTTCTTACTGCAAAGAATTATAAGTATGTGAGGTGATGCATATGTTAATTACCTCAGTTTACCCATTCCACACAATATACATATTTCAAAATATCACATTGTACATGATAAATATATACAATTTTATTTGTTCATCAAAAATAAAAATTTAAAAATGGAAAACAAAGGTAATAAAGTGTGAGGGAATACAATTAAACTAATGTGGCATATCTATAAACACAATTCATTTAATACACTTAATAAAGAAAAAAAGATTACTGTTCTGTCTGCCTGGTGGTCTGTTTGCTGATACATTGTGACTCATTTCTTCAACTGATTTGGGTCTCTTCTCCGCTATCTTGATTATCAGATCAAGATAGTGAATATGAAACAGTAATTATCTCCTACACACCCTGTTTTACTCTTCATAATGTTTATCATTCCTGATAATTTTTTTGTGATTATTTATTATCTCTTCTCTGCCATGGAATGTAAGATCCAGGAGATACAACATTTTACCCATTTTATCATGAGTGTCTTTCCAAAGCCTAATATAGCACCTGTTCCAAAATAGATGCTCAAAAATAAATGTTTCTTGGGTCAATGCATTTATTCATTTTTGAGGAGGAGAGATTTGGTGAAACAAGAGGGTTAAAAACTCAGAATAGAATGACAACCACACGAGAGCATAGTCAGTATTAATATAAAAAATATTTATAAGACCTGCTTGAAAAGACGTGGTTGTAACACATTTTCCATGATTGCTCAGAAATTTATATTTGTGAGTAAATGAACTTCTTAAGAGACTAGAGCTTGCTTGTTTAATTCTTTAAGCTTAATAAATTTTAAAGTATGGAGTACAATATGCTAAGTGAAGTCAGTCAGGCACAGAAAGAAAAATGCAGCGTGAGCTCACTTATATGTAAAATAAAAGGAAATTGAGTAAGATAAACAGGGAGTTGAAGGGCAGTTACCGGAGTCAGGGAAGTAGAGAAATTGGGATAATGGAGGTAAAAGACAAAATTACAGTTATGTAAGAAAAAGATAGTTAGAGATTTAATGTACAACAGAAGGACTATGGTCATATTTTATTATATATTGCAAATTTGCTGAGAGTAACTAGATTATGTGTGTTTTTAATCACAAAATAAACTACAGGCAGTAATGGATATGTTAAACGGCTAGCATGCAGTAATTATTTCACTTTAGATATCTATATCAAAACATGTTGTACGTCTTGAATTTATACAATGCAAAATAAAATACTCAATGACCAATCTGGACTTATTTAATGTTTATTTTAAATATTTCATTCTATCTGTGGCCTGGTATTTGGGAGAAAGGGAGATAAAATACTTCAATTAATCATGTCAACAATTTTTTATGAGAAATTAAAAACTGAAATTGTTCAAATTGTTCCAGTTCTCAAGAGGAATGCTTCCAGATTTTATTTAGTATGATATTGGCTGTGGGTTTGTCATAAATGGCTCTTATTTTTTTGAGATAAGTTCATTTGATGCCCAGTATACTGAGGGTTTTTCACAAGAAAGGATGCTGAATTTTATGAAAAATCGTTTTTGCATCTATTGAGATGATCGTGTGGTTTTTGTATTTAGTTATGTTTATGTGGTGAATCACAGTTACTGATCTGCACATGTTGAACCAACCTTGCATCCCAGAAATAAAGCCTACTTGATCGTGGTGAATTCATGTTGTGATGTGCTGCTGGATTTGCTTTGCTGGTATTTCATTGAGGAGTTTTGTGTCTCTGCTCATCAGGAATGTTGTTGGCCCGAAGTTTACTTTTTTGGTTGTGTTTTTGTCTGATTTTGGTATCAGAATGAGGTTGGCTTCACAGAACGACTTAGAGAGTAGTCCCTTCTCCTCAATTTTTAAAATAATTTCAGAAGACTTTGTACCAACTCCTATTTATATGTCTGGTAGGAGTTGGTTGTTAATCCATCTGGTCCAGGGCTTGTTTTGGTTGGTAGGTTTTTTAATCACTGATTTAATTTCACAACACATTATTGGTCTGTTCAGTATTTCAGCTTCTTCCTGGTTTAATCTCAGGAGGTTAAATAGATATTCATGGGAGCAGAAATAGATAAATTCCTTGAAGAATTTATCTATTTCTTCTAGGTTTTCTAGTTTGTCTGCATAGGGGTGTTCATAATAGTCCCTCAGGGTTTTCTGTATTTGTGTGGTTAGTTGTAATTTCAACTTTGTTTATTAAGTATATGAAAATAAACTATAAAGGAAGAATAAAGAAAAATCGATTTAGAAGGAAAAGAGTTCAAGAAGATCAAAAAGCACATTGAATCAGAATTTTATAATTTAAATTGTTTTATCTGTGAATATAACAATTTAATTATTTTATCCAAGTCCATAAAATGACTCTAGAAGTCTTTTTAAAGTCAGAATAAATATACATTTATGAATGTATTCGTGTATCTATTAATGTCATTATTTCTTTGAATAATGTAAACATCAATCATAGTCTTCTTTGAAAAGGGAGTGAACAATTACGAAGTTTGGAGCCAGGGATTACTATAGATTTAAGTCATCTAAATGAGGACCTTCGATTTACATATGAGGAACTAGACCTTCAGAGAAGCTTCACAAACTACAAAAAGCCACAGCAAACAGAGCAGCACCAGTGCCTACACTTCAGATATCAAAATGTGCATGTCTAGATACAGGGCCAAAGAGATACCAAGCTAAATAGCAAACAAAGAACAGTGCACCAATGAGTGGTATAATGATGACAGAAAATGCTTGACTGAAGGAATGATTGAGTTTAACCGAGAAGACAGGCATGGCTTTGTTAAATGAAAGATCAGTGGGAAGGATTGCCTTATTTATTGATATTATCCAAAATATATCTTCAGCTTATCTTTACAAATGTTCATTAACAAAAATCAATGCTTTAGTTCCTCTGTTCTAGTTAAATAATATTATATAACTATGTTTGGGCACAGTTATAAAATGATGCATTATATTATTAGTAAATTGTTAAATTTAGCAAATGATCAATATTAAGTATCATTCCAGCAGTACTTTCCAAATGTAAGCGTATTCATTGAAGTTTTTTTGAGCATTCACCATCTGCCAAGAGGCAATGGTCAAAACACAGAGAAACTCTGCTTTCCTATAATTTATCATCTGATGTATATACCTGCATCAAAATATCACATGTACCTTAAAATTATATATAATTATATTCCCATAATCATTAAAATGTAAATTTACAAAAGAATGTGGTATACACACCATGGAAAACTATTCATTTATAAAATGTAGAATTTTATTATTTGTGGCAACACAGATGAACCTGGAAAATATTCTGTTAAGTTAAACAAGCCAAGCACTGATCTCATAGAGGTACAGAGGAAAATAGTGGTTACCAGAAGCTGAGGAGAGTAGACATGAGAAGGAGATGGGAAGACATTGCTCAGAGGACAGAAAATTAGCCTGATGGAAAAATAGGTTGCGGTGTTCTATTTCACAATAGGATGAGTACAGTTAACTATATTGTATTTTACATTACTGAATAACTGGAGAAGATGATTTGGGATGTTTTCATCACATGGAAATAATAAGTTTGAAGTGATGTATAGGCTAAATACCCCTATTTGATTATTACACATATATGATCAATGTATGCACCACATTGTATACCGTAAGTATGCACAATTATGCATCATTAATAAAATACAACTTTAAAAATATAACAGCTTATCCTTCTGTTTAGAGACAAATAATTCTGGATAAGTTTGCAAATTTTGACAAATTTGTTATATAGATTTTTTTAGTAATACTCTCTTACTATCTGGAATAAATAAACAGGTTCAGAAACATTTGGAGAGAGAAAAATGAAGCACAGTTTCGGAGAAAGGGTGAAAAAGTCATCCATCTATATATTGTCTAAAAGACACCCACATTATTTGCAAAGATACCTATAGGTAGAAAGTGAAAAGAAAAAAGATACTTCATGCAGATGGTAACCAGAAGATAGCTAGAGTGGCTATGTTTAATGTAAGACAAAGTGAGTTGATGACAAAAACTTTTATGAGTTAAAAAAAATATTGTATACTGTTCTGGATCATTTGTGTATCTTCCTTGAAGAATGTAATATAGATCTTTAGATATGATAATTATAAACATAGATGAATGTAATAGAGACCCAAAATATATGAAGCAAAGATGGACAGAATTAAAGGAATAAACTGTTCTATACTTATAGTTCAAGACTTAAATGTCCATTTTCAATAATGCATAGTGCACTTAGAATGTTAATATAGGGGGTGTGCCCAAGATGGCCGAATAGGAACAGTACCAGCCTCCAGCTCCCAGTGTGAGTGACACCAAAGACGGGTAATTTCTGCAGTTTCAACTGAGGTACTGGGTTCACCTTACTGGGGCGTGTCGGACAGTTGGCGCTGGTCCGCAGGTGCAGCCCAACCAGCGAGAGCTGAAGCAGGGCGAGGCATCGCCTCACCTGGGAAGCACAAGGGGGAAGGGAATCTCTTTTCCTTGCCAAAGGAAATTGAGACACCCAACACCTGGAAAATAGGGTAACTCCCACCCTAATACTGCACTTTACCAAGGGTCTTAGCAAATGGCACACCAGGAGATTATATTCCATGCCTGGCCCAGAGGGTCCCACGCCCATGGAGCCTTCCTCATTGCTAGCACAGCAGTCTGAGATCTAACTGCAAGGTGGCAGCAAGGTTCGGGGAGGGGTGCCTGCCATTGCTGAGGCTTAAGTAGGTAAACAAAGCACCCGGGAAGCTCGAATTGGGTGGAGCCCACTGCAGCTCAAGGAGGCCGGCCTGCCTCTGTGGACTCCTCCTCTGGGGACTGGTCATAACTAAACAAAAAGCAGCAGAAACCTCGGCAAAGGTAAATGCCCCCATCTGACAGCTTTGAAGAGAGCAGTGGATCTCCCAGCACAGAGATTGGGATCTGAGAACAGACCGACTGCCTGCTCAAGTGGGTCCCTGACTCCTGAGTAGCCAAAGTGGGAGACAGCCCCCACTAGGTGCAGACCGACACCTCACACCTCACATGGCAGGGTACACCCCTGAGACGAAGCTTCCAGAGCAAGAATCAGACAGCAACACTCGCTGTTCAGCAATATTCTATCTTCTGCAGCCTCCGCTGCTGATACCCAGGCAAACAGGGTCTGGAGTGGACCTCAGGCAAACTCCAACAGACCTACAGCTGAGGGTCCTGATTGTTAGAAGGAAACCTAACAAACAGAAAGGACACCCACACCAAAACTCTATCAGTACGTCACCATCATCAAAGACCAAAGGTAGATAAAACCACAAAGATGGGGAAAAAGCAGGGCAGAAAAGCTGGAATTCAAAAAAATAAGAGCACATCTCCCCCTGCAAAGGAATGCAGCTCATCGCCAGCAACAGAACAAAGCTGGATGGAGAATGACTTTGATGAGTCAAGAGAAGAAGGCTTCAGTCAATCAAACTTCTCAGAGCTAAAGGAGGAACTACATAACCAGGGCAAAGAAACTAAAAACCGTGAAAAAAGATTTGAAGAATAGCTAAGTAGAATAACCAATGTAGAGAAGTCCTTAAAAGAACTGATAGAGACGAAAACCATAACACGAGAACTATGTGACAAATGCACAAGCTTCAGTAACTGACTCAATCAACTGGAAGAAAGAGTATCAGAGATTGAATATCAAATGAATGAGATGAAGTGAGAAGATAAGTGTAGAGAATAAAGAGCAAAAAGAAATGAACAAAGCCTCCAAGAAATATGGGATTATGTGAAAAGACGAAATCTACATCTGATTGGTGTGCCTGAAAGTGATGGGGAAAATGGAACCAAATTGGAAAACACTCTGCAGGATATCATCCAGAAAAACTCCCCAACTAGTAAGGCACGCCAGCATTCAAATTCAGGAAATACAGAGAATGCCACAAAGATACTCCTGGAGATGAGCAACTCCAAGACACATAATTGTCAGATTCACCAAAGTTGAAATGAAGGAAAAAATGTTAAGGGCAGCCAGAGATAAAGGTTGGGTTGCCAACAAAGGGAAGCCCATCAGAGTAACAGCAGATCTCTGGGCAGAAACTTTCCAAGCCAGAAGAGAGTGGGGGCCAATATTCAACATTCTTAAAGTATTTTCAACGCAGATTTTCATATCAGCCAAACTAAGTTTCATAAGTGAAGGAGAAATAAAATCCTTTACAGACAAGCAAATGCTTAGAGATTTTTGTCACTGCCAGGCCAGCCCTACAAGAGATCCTGAAGTAAGCCCTAACCATGGAAAGGAACAACAGGTACCAGACATTGCAAAAACATGTCAAAATGTAAAGTCCATCAATGCTAGGAAGAAACTGCATCAACTAGTCAGCAAAATAACCAGCTAATATCATAATGACAGGATCAAGTTCATGTATAACAATATTAACCTTAAATGTAAATGGACTAAATGCTCCAATTAAAAGACACAGACTGGCAAATTGGATAAAGAGTCAAGACCCATCAGTTTGCTGTATTCAGGAGACCCATCTCACATGCAGAGACACACATAGGCTCAAAATAAAGGGATGGAGGAAGATCTACCAAGCAAATGGAAAACAAAAAAAAAGCAAGAGTTGCAATCCCAGTCTCTGATAAAACAGACTTTAAACCATCAAAGATCAAAAGAGACAAAGAAGGCCATTACATAATGGTAAAGGGATCAATTCATCAGGAAGAGCTAACTATCCTAAACATATATGCACCCAATACAGGAGCACCCAGATTCATAAAGCAAGCACTTAGAGACTTACAAAGAGACTTAGACTCCCATACAATAATAATGGGAGACTTTAACACCCCACTGTCGACATCAGACAGATCAATGAGACAGAATGTCAACAAGGATATCCAGGAATGGAACTCAACTCTGCACCAAGCAGACCTAATAGACATCTACAGAACTCTCCACCCCAAATCAAAAAAATGTACGTTCTTCTCAGCACCACATCACACTTATTCCAAAATTGACCACATAGTTGGAAGTAAAGCACTCCTCAGCAAATGTAAAAGAACAGAAATTATAACAAACTGTCTCTCAGACCACAGTGCAATCAAACTAGAACTCAGGACTAAGAAACTCAATCAAAACTGCTCAACTACATGGAAACTGAGCAACCTGCTCCTGAATGACTACTGGGTACATAACGAAATGAAGGCAGAAATAAAGATGTTCTTTGAAACCAATGAGAACAAAGATACAACATCCCAGAATCTCTGGGACACATTTAAAGCAGTGCATAGAGGGAAATTTATAGCACTAAATGCCCACAAGAGAAAGCAGGAAAGATCTAAAATTGACACCCTAGCATCACAATTGAAAGAACTAGAGAAGCAAGAGCAAACACATTCAAAAGATAGCAGAAGGCAAGAAATAACTAAGATCAGAGCAGAACTGAAGGAGATAGAGATACAAAAAACCCTCCAAAAAATCAATGAATCTAGGAGCTGGGTTTTTGAAAAGATCAACAAAATTGATAGACTGCTAGCAGGACTAATAAAGAAGAAAAGAGAAGAATCAAATAGACACAATAAAAAAACGACAAAAGGGATATCACCACCAACCCCACAGAAATACAAACTACCATCAGAGAATACTATAAACACCTCTATGCAAATAAACTAGAAAATCTAGAAGAAATGGATAATTTCCTGGACACTTACACTCTCCCAAGACTAAACCAGGAAGAAGTTGAATCCCTGAAGAGACCAATAGTAGGCTCTGAAATTGAGGCAATAATTAATAGCCTACCAACCAAAAAAAGTCCAGGATCAGATGGATTCACAACCAAATTCTACCAGAGGTACAAGGAGGAGTTGGTACCATTCCTTCTGAAACTATTCCAATCAATAGAAAAAGAGGGAATCCTCCCTAGCTCATTTTACGAGGCCAACATCATCCTGATACCAAAGCCTGACAGAGATACAACAAAAAAAGGAATTTTAGACCAATATTCCTGATGAACATCAATGCAAAAACCCTCAATAAAATACTGGCAAACTGAATCCAGCAGCACATCAAAAAGCTTATCCACCATGATCAAGGGGGCTTCATCCCTGGGATGCAAGGCTGGTTCAACATATGCAAATCAATAAACATAATCCAGCATATAAACAGAACCAAAAACAAAAACCACATGATTATCTCAATAGATGCAGAAAAGGCCTTTGACATAATCCAACAGCCCTTCATGCTAAAGACTCTCAATAAATTCGGTATTGATGGAACGTATCTCAAAATAATAAGAGCTATTTATGACAAACCCACAGCCAATATCATACTGAATGGGCAAAAACTGGAAGCATTCCCTCTGAAAACTGGCACAAGACAGGGATGCCCTCTCTCACCACTCCTGTTCCACATAGTGTTGGAAGTTCTGGCTAAGGCAATCAGGCAAGAGAAAGAAATCAAGGGTATTCAGTTAGGAAAAGAAGTCAAATTGTCCCTGTTTGCAGATGACATGATTGTATATTTAGAAAACCCCATTGTCTCAGCCCAAAATCTCCTTAAGCTGATAAGCAACTTCAGCAAAGTCTCAGGATACAAAATCAATGTGCAAAAATCACAAGCATTCTTATACACCAGTAACAGACAAACAGAGAGCCAAATCATGAATGAACTCCCATTCACAATAGCTTCAAAGAGAATACAATACCTAGGAATCCAACTCAAAGGGAAATAAAGGACCTCTTCAAGGAGAACTACAAACCACTGCTCAGTGAAATAAAAGAGGACACAAACAAATGGAAGACGGTACCATGTTCATGGATAGGAAGAATCAATATTGTGAAAATGGCCATACTGCCCAAGGTAATTTATAGATTCAATGCCATCCCCATTAAGCTACCAATGACTTTCTTCACAGAATTGGAAAAAACTGCTTTAAAGTTCATATGGTACCAAAAAAGAGCCCGCATTGCCAAGACAATCCTAAGTCAAAAGAACAAAGCTGGAGGCATCACTCTACCTGACTTCAAACTATACTACAAGGCTACAGTAACCAAAACAGCATGGTACTGGTACCAAAACAGAGATATAGACCAATGGAACAGAACAGAGCCCTCAGAAATAATACCACACATCTATAGCCATCTGATCTTTGACAAACCTGACAAAAACAAGAAATGGGGAAAAGATTCCCTATTTAATAAATGGTGCTGGGAAAATTGGCTAGCCATAAGTAGAAAGCTGAAACTGGATCCTTTCCTTACATCTTATACAAAAATTAATTCAAGATGGATTAGAGACTTAAATGTTAGACATAAAACCATAAAAACCCTAGAAGAAAACCTAGGTAATACAATTCAGGACATAGGCATGGGCAAGGACTTCATATGTAAAACACCAGAAGCAATGGCAACAAAAGCCAAAATACACAAATGGGATCTAATTAAACTAAAGAGCTTCTGCACAGCAAAAGAAACTGTCATCAGAGTGAATAGGCAACCTAGAGACTGGGAGAAAATTTTTGCAATCTACTCATCTGACAAAGGGCTAATATCCAGAACCTATAAAGAACTCAAATTTACAAGAAAAAACAACCCCATCAAAAAGTGGGCAAAGGATATGAACAGAGAGTTCTCAAAAGAAGACATTCATACAGCCAACAGACACATGAAAAAATGCTCATCATCACTGGCCATCAGAGAAATGCAAATCACAACCACCATGAGATACCATCTCACACCCGTTAGAATGGCAATCACTAAAAAATCAGGAAACAGGTGCTGGAGAGGATTTGGAGAAACAGAAACACTTTTACACTGTTGGTGGAACTGTAAACTAGTTCAACCATTGTGGAAAAATTGTGGCAATTCCTCAAGGATCTAGAACTAGAAATACCATTTGACCCAGCCATCCCATTACTGGGTATATACCCAAAGGATTATAAGTCATGCTGCTATAAAGACACATGAACACGTATGTTTATTGTGGCACTATTCACAATAGCAAAGACTTGGAATCAACCCAAATGTCCATCAGTGACAGATTGGATTAAGAAAATGTGGCACATATACACCATGGAATACTAGGCAGCCATAAAAAAGGATGAGTTTGTGTCCTTTGTAGGGACATGGATGCAGCTGGAAACCATCATTCTTAGCAAACTATCACAAGAACAGAAAACCAACCACCACATGTTCTCACTCATAGGTGGGAACTGAACAATGAGATCACTTGGACTTGGGAAGGGGAACATCACACACCAGGGCCTATCATGGGGGGAGGAGGGGGGAGGGATTGCATTGGGAGTTATACCTGATGTAAATGACGAGTTGATGGGTGCAGCACACCAACATGGCACAAGTATACATATGTAACAAACCTGCATGTTATGCACATATACCCTAGAACTTAAAGTATAATAATAATAATAAATAAATAAAAAATAAAATAAAATGAAGAAAACAAATAACCTCGTATTTCTTTCTTTCTAAGCATTATAGCAATGCATATATGCCAATTCACAAAACACAGAAAGTAACCTCCTCTTTCAAAAGACTTTCAGGCATCAGCAAAAAGACTTTTCTCAACCACTCCCTAATTGTCTTTATGTAGGCATCTTTGGGTTGCACAAACACCCCATGCAGTGCTTCTTACTAACTCAATCATCAGTAGAATGTCCTTAAAAAATTCCCCTGTGTTTCCTTCTTTTATCATTAAATTTGAAGGAGAGGAGAGTGAAATTCCTTGGAGGATCACAGTTCATCAAACCTTTGTGTTTCCTGTGAGTGCATAAAGCATTTCATCATATTTCTTCTGGGAATTGTTTGTGACACTTAAATACCTCCTGCACACAGGAGCGAGGGTGGGATGAGCAAGTAGCTCAGACGACGACCAGATTAATTCACCGTGTTTCAGTTCTTCTCGGAATATATCTTTGGTTTAATCCATCAAAGAGGAGGAACACTCAACCTCTCACCAACAGGTAGAAAGCAGGCCAGGTCATAGGTCAGAATGTAGAAAGCGATGTGACCTGCTGGGGTGGAGTGAAGCAGGCCAGGTCATAGGTCAGAATGTAGAAAGCGATGTGACCTGCTGGAGTGGAGTGAAGCAGGCCAGGTCATAGGTCAGAATGTAGAAAGCGATGTGACCTGCTGGGGTGGAGTGAAGCCGGCCAGGTCATAGGTCAGAATGTAGAAAGCGATGTGACCTGCTGGGGTGGAGTGAAGCAGGCCAGGTCATAGGTCAGAATGTAGAAAGCGATGTGACCTGCTGGGGTGGAGTGAAGCAGGCCAGGTCATAGGTCAGAATGTAGAAAGCGATGTGACCTGCTGGGTGGGGTGTTATGCTGCCCAGTGCCCTTTGAGCATGGGTTCTGCGTGGCACAAATTCCCTGCCATTTTAATATTGAAAAAAGACAAAGATAATGGGTTTGGTTTTTAGGATATCTCGTTACAAGTATAAATTCAAAAAATGCTAGGAATGGAAGATTCTACAGAATTTGTATTCGCCACCCCATCTGTATCACAGATAGGAAAGGTGCATCTAATGTAGCAGTTTACTGAGGTCAAACAATTTATTCTTTAAAAACCGTAGGACTATAACCAGGATCTCCAGACTCTTGCTCCACTATTCTTTTCATATGAACTTGAAAAAGCAAGTGATACATAAAAATCTAAAATACATTTTTTCCTTTATTTACTTCCATAACAGAATACTTGTGCTGATCTTTTGTTAAATATTTGAGTTTATTATTAACAATGGAATATGCTTATTTGCTGAATATTCTACCATTTCTTTGAGTCTAATGGGCTGAACGTTGGCTATATGAGACCAAAAAGAAAAGTGTAGAGGTTTACTTTCCTTTTGCCTTAGTCAAGCTCAATTTTGAATATTACATCCTTGTCTCTAAATATCATTTAATGGAATTGCTACAGAATTAAATTTGTGTCTCCCTAAAAGTTCAGGCAGTTTGTGATACATCCTCTCTAGGGAATAAGCATGAAGCATTTTTTCTAGGAATTATGAGTGCACACTCATCTAATGAATTAAAACATCTATACCTGCACACTGGCCAATTGCATTAAACACCCAGCACAGGATGTCACTAAACTCAGCCCTTTGTATATATTGTAATCAATTCTTACAGAAAGTTTTTAAGGGAGGCATTATTAGCCCCAATGAACAAATGAAAAATTATGACTCCAAGAAGCTGGGTATTATGTTGAAAATCAGGAGTAGCAGATGGTAAAACCCAAAATTGTCTGTCCACTATAAATGAGAACAGGCAGGGTACTTTGTGGCTGCTGAAGCACCTTCTAATGCACTGCTTTATTTAATCAGAGCCTTGAATCTGTAAGGGAGGAGGAATATATTTTATAATTACATTTCCAATCAAATGAAATGGATTGACTGGCACATACTCAGCTGTGGATTAGAGTACTGACTCCTAGTGCTTCTTACAAGGTTATCTCTTACTCCTTTAAATACTGCAATCTGGTATCTGCATTTTAATTAGTGTCTGTTTCCTCACCTATAAAGGTACAAGTATAGGCCAGGCACGGTGGCGCACGCCTGTAGTCCTAGCACTTTGGGAGGTCAGGAGTTCAAGATCAGCTTGGCCTACATGGTGAAACCCCACCTCTACTAAAAATAGAAAAATTAGCCAGGTGTGGTGGTGAGCACCTGTAGTCCCAGCCACTCAGGAGGCTGAGGCAAGATAATTGCTTGAAACTAGGAGGTAGAGGTTGCTGCAGTGAGCTGAGAACACACCACTGTACTTCAGCCTGGGAGACACAGCAAAACTCCGTCTTAATAATACACACATACATACATACAGTATAAGTGTAAGGTTGGCTACATGGGTTCATTTTCAACACTAGGATTATTTTTTCTCTTGCTAAAGTTGAAGAATATGCTGACAAATAATGTATCATTCTTTGCTGTTTGTTTGTTTTGTTTTTTCCTGGTGGGTTATTTTAAAATCCCTGCATGAAGAAATAAAGGGAAAAATGAATCCAATGATTACAGCACTACATAGGCAATTGGTAGCCCCGAATTCAATGGCTGATTCTGCAACTCAGAGAATCATCAAGTGACTCTGCCAGCCCCCTCAACCTGGGTTTTTATTTCCTCATCAATTTCATCTATGAAACCATGTCTGCATTTACTTGTAGTGAGAAATAGCTGAACTGGAGTAGGGACAAGTATTTTCCTCTTTTTTTGTAGCAGCTTAATTCACGTATAACTGATGTACAACAAATTAAATATGTTTAAAGTATAAAATTTGGTATGTCTTTATATAAAGTGTGTATGCATATATATGTGTGTGTGTATGTGTGTATATATATATATACACACACTCACAAAACCATTATCACTGTCAAGATAGTAAATAAATCCATTACCCCCAAAAGTTTCCTCATGCCTCTTGATACTCCCTCTCCTCTGTTCCACCTCACACACACCTCTATCCTGGTGACCATTGATCTGCCTCCTATCAATATTAATTATCTTACACTTTCTGGATTTTTATAAATGGAATCATACAAGGTATACTCTTTTTTATCTGCCCGTTTTCTCTCAGTCTAATTATTTTGAGATTCATTCACCACATTGCATGTGTGAATAATCTGATTCTTTTAATCATTAAGTAGCATTTCATTTTATGGACATACCCTAATTTACTTACCCTGTCACCTATATACGGTTATTTAATGGCTGGATCACAGAGTTGGTATGCGTATGTTTGAGTTTATAAGAAACTACAAAGGTGTTTTCCAAAGTGGTTGTACTACTTTACATTTCTACCAATAATGATGAAATTTCCAATTATTCTATTTCCTTGTCAACACTTGGTATAGTCAGTTTAAAATTGTAATCATTAGTATGTAACATTATTTTATTGTGTTTTTAACTTGTATTCCCCTAATGAATATTTGAGCACTTTTATGCATTTATTTGTTATTTGGCTATCTCCTTTGATGAGTAAGTATCTATTGAAATTTTTGGCTGATTCTTACTGGATTGTTGGATTTCTTATTATTAGGTATTAAAATGTCTTTGTATGTTATGGATACAAGTTTTTTTAAATCAGAAATATGTTTATTTTTATTTTTCTCAGGCTACTCAGTAACTCCGGCTTTTAAAAAAATTATCTTTTACTGTCCTTTCTTGTATTTCTGACCTCTGCTCCAAGTTTTTCACTTTCTGTATCTGTGTGATGCGTTGTACTTTGAGGTCCTTGTGTCACTTATTTTCCTTTCTGTTTCTACCTGTAATGAAAATTAAAGTTTATTCATTATCTGCATTTATATTTGCTTTGTTTTAGAAAGAAGAAATAATGCTGTTCTTCTTTACTCATTAATGAGACACACAATTGTGCAGACTGAGTCAAACATCTAGTACCATGTGATAAATTACCCCAGAACACCAAGGTCATTGGAGAAGCAGAAGTTGCCATTCCCAAGAAGTTAACACTTCCTTCTGTTGTGAATGGGCACATGGAGAGGACACATCACCACTTTTAACAAAGCATTTGGGTTATTCTATCGGTCGTAGAATCTAATTACTGGAAAGATTTTTACGAATTATCCTAAACAAAGCCTTCATTTACTGTAGAACTATATGTATACACACATACACTATATATATATATATATATATATATATATACGCACACATATATATATGTATCTGGCATATGATTGTTCGTCTTTAGTTTGAATATTTTCAGTGACAGGAAATTTACTACATCCATCAGCAAACTAAATCCAGGCACATACCTTGAAGCAATGGATACAGAAAACCTTGAAGCAATGGATACAGAAAACCACTCAGTGGTGACTGAGTTTATCTTCATGGGCATCACCCAGGACCCTCAGATGCAGATCATCTTCTTCGTGGTTTTCCTCATAGTTAACCTGGTTAATGTAGTGGGGAATGTTGGTATGATTTTTTTTTTTTTAAATCATGAAAGTCTTTTTTATTTTTATTTTTTATTTTTTTAATTATTTTTTATTATTGTACTTTAAGTTCTAGGGTACATGTGCATAACGTGCATATACACCATGGAATACTATGTAGCCATAAAAAAGGATGAGTTTGTGTCCTTTGTAGGGACATGGATGCAGCTGGAAACCATCATTCTTAGCAAACTATCACAAGAACAGAAAACCAACCACCGCATGTTCTCACTCATAGGTGGGAACTGAACAATGAGATCACTTGGACTTGGGAAGGGGAACATCACACACCGGGGCCTATCATGGGGAGGGGGGAGGGGGGAGGGATTGCATTGGGAGTTATACCTGATGTTGGTATGATTATCCTGATTATAACAGACACTCAGCTTCACACACCCATGTATTTTTTCCTCTGCAACCTCTCCTTTGTTGACCTGGGCTACTCCTCAGCCATTGCCCCCGGGATGCTGGCTGACTTCCTAACAAAGCACAAAGTTATCTCCTTCTCCAGCTGTGCCACCCAGTTTGCTTTCTTTGTAGGTTTTGTGGATGCTGAGTGCTATGTCCTGGCAGCCATGGCCTATGATCGTTTTGTGGCTATCTGTCAACCCCTCCGCTATAGCACCCTCATGTCCAAGCAGGTCTGCTTGGCTCTCATGCTGGGCTCTTACCTGGCTGGTCTAGTAAGTTTAGTAGCCCACACTACCCTCACCTTCAGCCTGAGTTACTGTGGTTCCAATATCATCAATCATTTCTTCTGCGAAATCCCACCACTCTTGGCCCTCTCTTGTTCAGACACCTACATCAGTGAGATCTTGCTCTTCAGTCTGTGTGGCTTCATTGAATTCAGCACCATCCTCATCTTCATCTCCTATACCTTTATCCTCATTGCAATCATCAGAATGCGTTCAGCCGAAGGCCGCCTTAAGGCTTTCTCCACCTGTGGGTCTCACCTTACTGGCGTCACCCTCTTCTATGGCCCAGTCATGTTTATGTACCTGAGGCCAACATCCAGCTACTCTCTGGACCAAGACAAGTGGGCCTGTGTTCTACACGATTATCATCCCCATGTTGAATCCCTTGATCTACAGTTTGCGGAACAAAGATGTGAAAGCTGCTTTCAAAAAACTAATTCGAAAAACCCTCAATAATAACACAAAATGAAAATCTGTTTCTGTCATAGGTAAATAATAGTAGTGGAAGGAGATAGAAAATGCAAATAATTTTTTGATAAACACTACCCAAGTTACCATCTCCTTGCTAAGTGAATATTAAGTTCTGAAGGGTGGACTCTAATCCTTAACTCTACAATCTGAAAGAAATATAAGCTAAATTAGTATTTTTGAAAGACATACTGGGCAAAATGCATTCATTTCTTATTCAATGCCGGTTTACATATTAGTTAGAAATTGGGACAGGACTCAACAGGAGAAAGAAATAACCAATCACTCTGAAGCATTTTTTTTTTTTTCCTGGGGTCATGAGGAATGCCAGGTCCAAATGTTGAATTTTTTTTTACTCTCAAAAGAAGTCAGAGAAAATGTAGTTAAAAACACGGAGAATGGGGTTGGTGTGAGGGACAATTTAACCCAATCTGAGATCTATCCATTCATATATTTAGCAAAATATTTTAAGTGTTATGTATGTGCCAGGTTCTAGAGGGTATAAACACAAGGCTTTTTTTTGCCAACAAGGAGTTTGCTGTGCTTTCAGTGATTGTATTGTCTCTCTGAATCTGCTGCCGCCAGTAACTAAATCAGTAACTCTGCAAAGTCCAAGGATAAGAGCGGGGATTTAAGTTCTGCTGGTAACTAGCTGTAATTAAGGAATAAAATTGTCTTCTTTTTCTGTCCTCAGCTTTCCCTTTAGTGGGTTAAGTGGTTGTGTTCAACTAATAACCACGGGATTTCTTTGACCTTCTCTGCCTAATGTTAAAAGGGAGTAGGCATCCAAGTTTTGTCAACTTTATATATTGACATCTTCTTGGCCCTCAGAAAATCCAAGAACTCTGGGACTCAAAGATAAAGTTGGGTGCAATCTCTAAAGCTAATTTTAGCAAGACTGTAATGTCTACAAAATTAGCTTGCCTGTTCCCATCTAAAATTAGTCCTGTCTTGTATCTTAATTAGACCCCCACTTCCCTTGGGTGCTGTGGGTCTCCATGCCCTCCACCAGCATCCCCAGGCCCTTTTCAAAGAACAGTCTCATTAACCCTGATGTGTGAATGACTGACAAGAAAAAATTATATAATTTTTATTCACATGTTCTAAAGGCTACAAAATACTCAACTGAAAACAAGAATGCCAGGTATCAGCGGCAGATTGAGATCTTGGAAAAGCTAACATTTCCCCAGATGTGCTGAAATTGTCATCATAACAGTTTTGAATACTTATAATCAATCATCGTTCTATTTCAACCCTTCCTCCAGTGCAACAGTTAAAAGTCAGGGGAACACAATGGTTGCTTTAAAGTGTAGAGCTGCCATATTCATCATGAAAGGCACTGAAGAGTTTTTAAGATAAAAAACCTAGGACTTACTGGGGTTTATCTGTACACAAGTTGTAATTGATCTAGTTTAAAATTAGTCATATCACAACTTATTTTGGGGAAAGAACCACCTGTAGCTAATGCACAGATATAGAGTTGATGGTTCAGAAACAGTCCAGATCTAGCCTTCAGTTTCTTTTTTTCACCATTGTGAAAATCAGGTATGCTCTGTGAAATATAAGAAAAAAGGGCTTTCCTATACCATTAACTATAAACCAAGTACATGTTATAATTGATAGAGCAGTTGCCTTAGAATCAGGAATCTTGGAATCCCATTGCTAAATCTTTGATCAGTGACCTTGTGGCTGCAGGGCTACCTTTTCTCATTTCCTGTACTCACACAATAAACAAACCACTCTAAATCTTATTAAATTCATACAATAATCATTTGAAACAGATATTACCCTCATTTTAAACTATTTTAATATTTTATTTATTTTTAATTTTTGTGGGTACATAGTAGGTGTACGTATTTATGGCGTACATGAGATGTTTTGATACAGGTATACAATGTGAAATAAGCACGTCATGAATGGCGTATCCATCCCCTCGAGCATTTACCCTTTGAGTTACAAATAACCCAATTACATTCTTTATTTTAAAATATACAATTACGTTATTATTGACTCTAGTCACCCTATTGTGCTATTGAATAATAGGTCTTATTCATTCTTTTTCTATTTACTATTCATCCATAAAAAAAAAGAATGAGATCCAGTCATTTGCAACAACATGGATGGAAGTGGAGATCATCACGTTAAGTGAAATAAGCTAGGCATTGCCCTAATTTTAAAGAGGATAAAACTAAAGCTCAGATAGGTCAACAAATTTGCCAACATGAAGAGATAGAAAAAAAAAATCAATCCAAGGCTGCACTTTCCACTTACTACTGGCAAACATGCAGGTTTTGGACTATTTATACAGGAGCCTTCCATAAGTTCTGCTGTTTTCCAGCTGTGTGACCATGGGCAAGTTACTTGATCTCTTTAAGCCTCAGTTTCTTCACACACCAAGTGGGAATAATAATACTTATCTTTTAGCATTTTACAAAAGATAAGCTGCAATCTCTAAAAAGTATTTGTTACATAAAACAACATTTAATAAACATGAATTCCTTGTATTTTCCTTCATTTATATGTTAAGTATTCATAATTATGCCATCAATGTGATATAATAAAATAAGGACAGTAAGTGTTTTGTTTTCCATGTAGTTAGTGGTAGAAATATTCACAGAAATATATAATGGCAAGGTAAAAATGGATAGAAGTTGGAAAATCTTGGTCTTAGCCCCAGTCCCACCAATAATTGTCTCAAAACCCTTAATCACTGTACCTCAGTCTCTTCATCAGTAAAATAAGAACTATTATTTATACCTTATCTACCATATATGTTTGCCCAAATAAGAAGTCAATAAATATTTTGTGTTTTAAAAAGCCCGACTTCTCTTTCACAGATTAACAACTTTTTCCAGTAATAAAATCAAACAAAGGTAAACATGCCAATCATATTCTCTACAGTATGCTGCAAAATCATATGAATTGAGGTTTTCTCAAACCAACCAAGAGGTGGTAACCACTGTACTGGGAGTTGTGAAAGCAAAATTTATGCAGAAATGGTTAAGAACAGAGATGTCAGAATGAGATATAGCTGAGATTCAATTCCGCATTCTCTATTCTTGAACTCTGTGGCCTCAGGTGAGAATTTTCTAAGCAATCTGTGCTTAAGACTTGGTGGACAGTATAAGATATATACCTGATCTCATGGAGTTTGCATTTGTAGGGAGATAAAATAGATCAAATACCTTGTATCACTCATGGAGTTTGCATTTGTAGGGAGATAAAATAGATCAAATACCTTGTATCACAGGAAAAATAATAGTAAATGCCAAAAACGAATCACAAACTTCTGTAATAGCTCATACTAAAAGATATCCTCTCCCAAGGGAGCATTAGATTAGAGGCTTTATGGAGGAGAGGGAATTTGGATTGTCTTTGAAACAAGGAAAGAGGAAAGCAAATGAGATAGAAAATATCAGAGGGAAGAAACACATGAATGAAGGCAAAGAGGCTGGAAACAATGGAATGAGGCTATTTGGGTTGGGTGCCCAGTGGAAGTGTTGAAGGTGGAATGTAGCTTAATAATCAGGCATCAATTTAAAGACATGGGAGTTTATCCTTTGAGAGCAGAGATTTCTGTCACATATCCATTATTAGAGCAACCTTTGGGAAAATAGTGCAGCCACACAGTCATCAGGCTGGCAAATCCAAGTAGGTAAGTGTTTTCCAGGTGGGTTAGTGGAGTCTGGAGCTTAAGGATTCGCATAAGAAAATCATGCACACGGAAAAATGTCCTGTTATACTTAGTTCAGTGTGACTTGAACAGTGACTATAGCTACAATTATTCTGAAAACATGTATTGTTACAGGTATTGGGACATCTGGACTTTCTGTTGTTGTAGGAGTTTGTCCTCAGAGGCATTACCAAGCTACTTCCTTAGCTGTGCAAATCTTAGCACCCTGGGTCATGACTAGTAAGGAATGTGCCTTGCTAGTTTTAAGATGGAATTGATTTTAAAATGGTGTCACTCTAGCTCCCATAGGCCTCTGCTTCCCTAGCAATATGTCCTGGGACATATTAAGTGGGCAGCCAATGTTCATTGAACAAATGAATGACCATACCTTGCTGGGCTAGAGAAGAGCTACTGAAACCTAGATCCAACTCTGGGTTTAGAAAATGTACTGGAGATATGTATGAGCTCCCTAAGATTCATAGGACAGTGTTAGTAGCCTTATTTCTTACAATGATGACACTGGAGTTATGAAAGTTTAAATGCCATGTCAATGTGCTTTTAGCTTATAAGTAGTGGAGCTGGAATCAGAACCATAATTTTTCCTGATTCTTACTCCAATATTTTATAGCATAGAGAAATATATTGCACTGTAGAAAGTGGTTACAATGATTAGCATTGGGGAACAAGTTTAGGAAACTTCTATAAAGGGCTGGATGTATGGATTCTTCAGTCTAGTGATTTGATTAATCAGTCAGGATTCACACAAGATTGTATTATGACACACTTGTTGAAAAAGTCACATTTGCCTATGACTATGGAGAGCTAAATCTTAGCAAGGTCAAATGGACTAGAAAGGCCATTATAACATGAATAGGTAGAAAGAAAGAGGCAAAATAAGAGCTGATATCTAAGAATCATATCAGGTTCTGTATTTGCTGAAAGAGTGATATTGATTAGGCATAGTTAGTTTCACTATGAAACAAAGTCCTTCTTAACATTTTATAAACCTCACACCACTTTGTAATTGTGGTACTAATTAAATCTTTTCAAGTTAAGAAAAAGACAACCATTAGGAAAAATGGTAACAGAATCTATGATAGTAGTGTTTATCATATCCTCTGTACCAAAAGTGATGACATTAAAACCTTCCAATGTTGCATTATTCTTAAAATTAAACAGCCAGGTCCAAAAAGTGAAAATGAAAAAGCTATCTCAGAAGAAATTTTGACAGTTTATAGTAAATCTATTTTCAAGGACAATAGACATGATGATGTCAGATAGAAAGATAGATAGATAGATAGATAGATAGATAGATAGATAGATAGATAGATAGATATAGATATAAAATCTAAGGACAGTCTCATTTTTTAAACGAGGGAACTGAAGCCAATTAGAAAAGAACTTATTTCCCATATTCATAGCTAAATTAGAACCATGCAATTATGCTTTCATTATTCTCATTTTAAATACAGTCTAATAATAAACAGTAACACTGATCAAACACTGAAAAAATGTAGTTTATGACAAGTCTATTCTCCAATTATTTTGTTTATTCTAGATTTTATTTTTAAATGCTAGTTTATTTTCTTGCTATGTTGTTCTCAATTGCTCTAGTCCTAAACAAATGTAGAGAGAAAATCATCCAATTGAACATTTGGATGGTTGTGAAGGTTGTGAAGGAACAGTAATTGTTTAGTTCACCATTCTTTGTGTTAATCTTAAAATCAATTGTTCTTGGCCAGGCGCAGTGGCTCACGCCTGTAATCCCAGCATTTTGGGAGGCCGAGGCAGGTGGATCAAGAGGTCAGGAGATCGAGACCGTCCTGGTTAACATGGTAAAACCCGTCTCTACTAAAAATACAAAAAATCAGCCGGGCACCTGTAGTCCCAGCTACTCAGGAGGCTGAGGCAGGAGAACGGCATGAACCCGGGAGGCGGAGCTGGCAGGGAGCCAAGATACTGCCACTGCACTCCAGCTGGGATGACAGAGTGAGACTCCATCACAAAACCAAAACAAAAAAAAGGACAATTGTTCTTTTTTCTAACAATGATTGTAATATATATCATATAGAATTACCAGTTAATATCTTTAAAATATCTTATTTTCCTTTTATGTCAAAAGAAACAAACATAGGCAAGGTGGAAACTTTGATTGAAGTCTAGACAAGACATAGGATAGGAAACAGGCTATCCAGATTGCATTATTTGTCTTAGTTCACCCAACTTTAAATTACTGACGACAAACACACTGGTCAAAAATGAATGAATGGATTCCCGTTTTCACCAAGTCCTGTGCTCTTGGGATTGCTATAATCAAAAAAAAAAAAAAAAAAAAAAAATCAAAATCAAAAAAATAGATGTTGCTTTGGATATGGTGAACAGGAAACACTTCTACAGTGCTGGTGGGAATGTAAACTAGTACAACCACTATGGAAAGCAGTGTGGAGATTCCTTAAATAACTAAAAATAGAACTACCATTTTATCCAGCAATCCCACCACTGAGCATCTACCCAGCGGAAAAGAAGTCATTATATGAAAAAGATACTTGCACTCACATGTTTATAGCAGCACGATTCGCAATTGGAAAAATCTGGAACCAACTCAAATGCTCACCAATCAACGGGCGAATAAAGAAACTGTGATATGATTTAATACTACTCAGCTATAAAAAGAAATGAATTAATGGCATTCACAGTGACCTGGATGAGATTGGAGACTATTATTCTAAGTGAACTAACTCAGGAATGAAAAACCAAACATCATTATGGGAGCTAAGCTATGAGGAGGCAAAAGCATAAGAATGACACAATGGACTTTGGGGACTCAGGGGTAAAGGGTGGGAAGGGGGTGAGGGATAAAAGACAACAAATAGGGTGCAGTGTATACTGCTCGGGTGTTGGGTGCACCAAAATCTCACAAGTCACCACTAAAGAACTTACTCATGAAACCAAACACCACCCCATGTCCCAATAACCTATAGAAATAAAAAAAAAAAAGAATAAATGAAGTCAAGGAATTGTTGTAAATAATGAATTGCTAAAAAGCAAATCTTTACTTCCACTTGTTTTATGTATTTATAAAGGCTAAGCGCCCTTATGAGAAGGGTTTTGCAGTGCTTTCTGCATTTTTGATTCATTCAGTTTTAGACTTCAAGAGGTAAGAGGGGCTAATAATATTGTGGATCAAAAAATAAATGTTTTAATTGAATATACATTTAGATATTTTGTGTTTTTTAAAATTAATATTATGTTTCTGAATTATAAAGTTAACTGCTAAGCATGCTTGTTTATTTGATAATGTCTGAGAGAATTATAAATGTTACTTTTAATAAATTATTCTAAAGGAAATTTGTTAAACTATGTATTTCTATTCCTACTTTATGTATTAATCAAATACAAAATATACCAAGTCATCCATAAAGCAAGGTGAATATAAAAAGCAACAACAAAGAAAAAATAACTACTGTGTAAAGAATTTGACTATTTGGTTAGTGATTTTGCTTTTAGCTTTTTAAATATTTTTAATTTTAAGTCAGTGATGTCTAATCTACCTGTGCAATTAGACATATCTTATTTACTGTTTATATATGATCTTTATGTTTATTTAGAAAAAAATTGTTTCATTTTAGTTGTTGGATATATCTGAAAGATGAACTTTAAAAAAATTTTTACTCCACATTATTGAATAAACCAGTAAGAAACTTTTAGAGTTTGTCTCTAATTTAATAATGTGTAAATCACAGACCATATTTAAATATTAATATTAATAGTTTATTAATTTTATTAATACTAAGTTATATTTAGCTACTCTTAATTCAAAGAATTTTCCTTAAACATACTGGCTGAAAAGCATAAAAACACTGGAAACGCTCTTTTTCACAAACATGTGCTGCTACTTAATGTCCAGCACACATCACACAGAAAAATCTCATGAAAACATTAGTTGTGCTGTATCGCTCTTCTTCAGAATGCTTACATTTTACTAAGAATAAGCCCCTACTGCTGTCCACAGTCCCTCAGCTTTGCATGGGCTAGCAGCTGCTTCCCCAGCCACACCTCCAATACTCTGACTGATTCCCTCAAAGGGAGCACACGATTTTACACCTCCAGTTTTGGTCCAACAACTCTTTACTAAGAGAGACCTCAATCTTTCTCTTATCTCTTTCTGGTCCTTGCATGTAACCTCGTCAGAGGAGGACATCCTGCCTATTGCCTATCACTGCTTCTTGAACATTATTTCTTTATTACAGCTATCAAAATTTGTCACTTTATGTATAATGTATATAACATAGATAATAAGTACATGACATATATATGCTTTGAGGAAAAAACATTTCTATTCTGTTTAACATTATATTACATAGTCATGCAATCATAGGCTACTAATGAATAAATGAATCCTTTAATGTGTTAATTAACATTTGACCAAATCTTCTGCTTCTGATCATTGCCATCCTCCTATACACACAATTAGTCTAAGGTCACCAGGAACTAACTTATACATAAACAAGATGTTTCTGACCCATTTCAAAGATAGGGAACACACATCAGGGGAACCATGGACTGTTTCTTCAAACCTAGGAAGAAATAGAGCTATCACAGGATTTGTGGGAAGAAAGGAGTTTAGGTGAAATTTAAATGAAGCAATATTTTGATAGAATATTACCAAGTAGGATACGTAAAGGGAACAATGATAAGTCCAAACCAAAAAGTAGATGTGGGGGTCCTCTTTTCCTGGAAACTACAAAATTAACATAGATGCGGACTGTTGCATTAAAAAATCTTTAATCTGAATTTCTGCACCTGAGTTGGAAATTGAGATTTCTCCTCTGCATCAAAGTGACTTAGATTCTCCAGCACAGAGAAAAACATTTCACCTCACTGATAAAATTTCAAAAAATTAATGTCAGATAGTCTGTGACTTTAAAGAAACAGGTGTTTTGTTTTCTTTTCTTTTCTTTTCTTTTTCAGTGAGTAACACAAGAGCAGTAGCGCAATGAAGGGAGTTGTTTGGACACCTTAAAGCCCTGCCGTGTGCTTGGAGGAAACGTTTTTTTCTGCTGAGTTTACACCTGGATTTATGTGCCTTTTATAAATGGCAAGGCAGATGTTGACTGTCTAAGCTATTTTTCACTCTCTCACTTCATAATCAGAAGGTAATTATGTTAGATTAAGAGTGAAGGTTAGTGTCTCATTAACAGCTGTCACGTCCTCCACTTTGCAATAGCTCTCCTTAAAGCTCCTTTCACATCTTGGTTCCTCAAGCTGTAAATCAAAGGGTTAAGCATAGGTGTGATCACCGTGTAGAAAACGGCAATGATCTTGCTGCCAGCCCAGGAGGACCTCGACTGGGGTCTCATGTACATGAAGATGGCAGTCCCATAAAATAAGGTCACCACTGTCAAATGGGAGGTACAAGTGGATAATGCCTTATACCGCCCAGAGGCTGACTGCATCCTGAGAAGAGATTGAAGGATCCGGACATAGGAAACCGTAATGAGGAGGAAAGGGATGAAGACAATGATGATACTGAAGATAAAAACAACTAGCTCCGTGAATGAGGTGTCGGTGCAAGCCAGACTCAGGACAGAAGGTACCTCACAGAAAAAGTGATTCAGGATATTAGGCCCACAGTAGGGCAAGCTCAACATGAGAACATTGATAACCATGGAACTCAGGAAGCTACTGGACCAAGAAATGACTGCCAATTGAATGCAGGTGTTTTGGTCCATAATGAAAGTATAATGAAGAGGATGACAAATGGCTACATATCTGTCATAAGCCATGACACCAAGGAGGACACACTCAATCATTCCAAAGGAGAGGGAGAAGTACATCTGAGTAGCACAGCTGGAGAATGGGATGGTGTTCCTTTTCCCCACCAAGTTGGACAGCATTTGGGGGACATTGGTGGATGTGTAGCAAATATCCAGAAAGGATAAATTAGTGAGGAAGAAGTACATGGGAGTTTGGAGGCAAGGTTCCATCTGGATAATAATGATGATTATAACATTTCCAGCCACAGTTGATAAATAGAAGAACAAGAACATAATAAAAAGAATCAGCTGCATCTTTGGTTCAGAGGACAACCCCAGGAACACAAATTCAGTGACAGTGAAGTTTGTGTTTATTGACTCCATCTTTCAAGGCATCTTCCTCTCACAGTACCATTGACTCAACTGAAGACAAAGTCAAATTCCCTATATGTCAGAGGTTTGGAAACTCAAGATGGAAAAAATAAGGAGAAATCCTGGTCTAAGACTGTGTCCTGAGTATCTGAGTTTTAGTACAAATGGAAAGCTTTTCTTCTGCTTTTTCAGGTAATATATGATGAGATCAGACTGTCAAATTCAAATACTGATTTGAGTTAAGCAAATATTCTTTCCTTTTCTGAAAGGGAATGCTCTGTTGCCTATTCATAATCATTTCAAACTTGATTCATTCTTCAAAGACTTAGTCACACTTCACTTACTTCACAAAGATCTGATTCTTGCTGTTGTTGTTCTCCACCTAACAGAGCAACACATCACTCAAATAAATGGCAATGAAGATTATTGCTTCATGCATTACCCCACCCCACTAATATACACATAAAGCCAAGCTTCCTCTACATTGCCCTGATGCAACCTTCTAGTCCTTAGACACCCTGACACCAAAAAAAGAATGTGCACACTAACAAAAAACGTCATGAGGCACATTAATTGGCAATTTTTCCACTTTACCATTTCCATACTGTGGAATCTGGGATGATCTTATTATGCATAAAATGAGAATAATAATAGAATATATTTCATGATAAATTTTAAGGACTAAAATTAATAAGATATACAAAGAATTTAAGACAATGTCTACACATGGGAAGTAATCCAGAAACAGCATCTATTATTAATAGACCTAATAACAAAGTGATTTTACACTCATCTGGAATTTACTTCTTTAATAATAATAATTTCAAGGAAATAATGTTAATGAAAATTATCTAGACAAGTTAAAGTTACTAGGTCTACTTACTGAGAACTCCTTGAGCCCCACCTGTGCCTATTTGCTCTTAGTTCATATGTAGTGTTAGTATGTTTGGTTAACTGACTTCTATCCCTGAGCAGTTCAAGAGGAACAACTTAAAAAGACATTTAGTAATGAAAAAGCCGAGAAGTAGGCATAGTTAAATAGCAAAAAGTAGCTGTCAATTATTCATCCATTGATTTATTAATTTCTTTTTTTATTTCTTTGGTCTTTTTTTCTTCCTTTCAAAACTAACTTTTTGATATTGTAGTATGTAGTAGACACAGTATACATTGATAAATATAACATACATTCATAATACTGTCGTGAACTTACAGTCATGGCAATTTGCCGTAAAGGAAGCAAACTGGTTCCTAAGGGAGTAGAGACTCTTGCTCAAGAAGACATTAAAGAAACAAGTAGTTACAGGTCAGGAAAAACAATATATCAAAGTATCCTTTTGTAAATAATATTGACTCACATGTAGTATATATTAGATGGCTTTCACAAGCTTTTATTTAAATCATGGTTTTCAAATCAAATACTTCTATGAACTGGCAAAACTTTTCATTTAGAATTTCATGTCCAGGGATAAGAAAAGATGGACCTGGAAGGAGGAGAGAGAAATCAAGTCACAGTGTCCTACTTCATCGGAGGTAGGAGGGAGGGCAGTGGACAGGACAATTTAATGCTGCCAGAGCTCAAATAAAGCCTTCCTATTTTCTACTCTTCTTAAGTCTTTATCTTATATTAGGAATAAATTTACTCTCATGGTTGGCATGATATCAGTCGAAGCTTATTGTCAAGCAATCATTTATTCTTTACTGAACAACACTAATGCTCAAAAGTCATCTAATTATATTTTAAAAAGTTGACAAAAAGGCACAACCTGTGGCTAACTTACACTTTACCCTATGCCAGGGTGTATGGAATTATATCAACACATTAGGCATTGTATGTATTAAATGGATAAATGACTCATCTTTCTATTCTGCAAATCATAGAAAGAAACCTAATATATCTTTTACATCACAGTAGAGAAGTCTAATTTTCCTTCATAAATTCAAGATTTGCAAAAGCTAAAACCTTTAATTTCTATAATTTAAACCACCTGTATAAGTGAATACATTTCTTTCTCCAATGCAAACTAAATTTATGACTTACATTTGGTAGATAAGTTTGATAGATAGTGATGATATTGTTAGTCTCCAGTAACACTTCATTTTCAGGGAATAATTTTGCAAAGCAATGTAGTGTGGGGGTTAAGACCATAAACTATGGACATGAATAATTTGGACATAAATTCTGATACTGTCATTTCTGTGTTGAATCACTTGGGCAAATTTCTAAAATTCTCTAAACTTACCTTTGTCCTGCATTAAGCAAGAACTATATTAATACATAATTCATAGAATTATTTTGATGATTATATTAGAAAGTGCACCTGACAATTCTAACATAGTATCTGACACAGGTTAACTACTTTATAAATTATAATTAGGGTATTATATAAACTCCAGATTTCTTAAATTTGCTACTAACTGACTTGGGTTCTCGGAGTGGAAACACTACTAGATATAACCATATTGGGAGTATTTGTCATGTCACTGTAGAGGTATTTAGACACTACATAAACTCATACAAACCCTATGTGCATTTAGCATCACCAATACTTATGATATCCTTTCATTGATTATCAGTTTGCCAATAAATAATATTACTAAAAAATCCATTTAAAATTTAAAAACTTTAAAGACTAAGCAGAATAAATATTATATTGTAACACAATCCTATTCCCCATCTAATTAAGTAAGAATATTAGGGAAGGTTGCCAAGCAGGCCAAAAAATACCTTTCTAATTAACCTATTATTGAGTTATAAAAGGTATTCTGGAGACATAATTGTCATTTGATAAAATAAAAACACATCGCTTACAGTGCTTAAAAACTACACTATATATGATAACTTGCCACTTAGTGTGAGGTAGCTTCATAAATCCTCTTGAATTAATTATTGGAATCTGGTTTTGATCAAAACATGTAGGAAAAAAAAGGAGAATATACAAGCCGAGGCTCCTGGAATTCCATGCCCTCATAGAGAGGCAAACTTTAAATTAGCAAGAATGTTGTGCTGGAAAACTTCATAACAAAAGTTAACAAATTCTGATGTTGTGTAGAGGTGAATAAGTCACCTCTTCTTCCAACAAAAACTCTCTCTATAGAAAGAAAAAAAAATCACCAAAAGAACTGATACTTGTTACTACACACTATGATTATTGCAGGGCAAGCATTTTGCTAAGTACTTATTTCATCTAAAATATATTTATATCCATTTTAAATAGTAAGATATTGCAGATCAGAGAGGCTTTACAACTTTCCCAAAGTTAGAATATTTATCAGAATCACAATTAGTACCCAAGTCTGAATAATACCAGTAGGTCCTTTAGTTAAATAACTGCTGTTAATTTTTATTTTATTATAATCATTTTACCTCTCAATTGGCTATTATAAACACAGGAAGAACAGACAAAGCATACCTTAAGGTCATAAGGAACATATGGATACAATCTGCTTAACACCTGTCATCTCCACATACTCATGCAAACAAAATCCCATAAAAGACAAAGCAAATGCTATTCATGTGAAAACATAAAATTCTATGGAAATAAAAAATATTTTTCTAATGACTATAAATGAGATACTGTTATAATACAACTTGTTTTATATATTTAAAAAGAGCATGATGATGAATTCATACACAGGGAAATCCTTAAGTTGTGTGAGTTTTTTTCACTTTAGGGCCCTAGGCTTAATTTTCAATTCTTGAGGGATAATGTCCCAGACCAATAGTTAAATTTAATGATTCATTTTGAGAGATTTCTTGTTGATGTGTTTACTCTTTTCTCCCATTCCTCTCCCACTGAATTAAACTTTGTTCATGGGTTAAATGTGGCTTGCTATCTTAGTGACCAGGGTATTTTCACCCCTCTATGTTGCTTGTCATGATTAGTCATAAAAATGAGTTTATTCATCACAGGAACAGCAATACCTAAAATAGAGGCTTCAGGGACTCTCCACAATCAACAGGAATTTAGAAGTGGTTATTATTCTAGAACATGTTCAATTACTCACATAGCAGATTTGAACTCCAGGTTGTCTTTGATCATAGCACACTCTAGACCCTTCTCTTACTGCATAATGGCTATACATAGTTTGTAAGGGAACAACAAGGCTTGCACTAAAACTTACTAGCAGTGTGACCTCCAATATGCCATTTCACTTTAATGAGCATCCATTTATTCATTTTTTTCTTTTCTCTTTCTTTTTCTTTCTTTTCTTTCTTTTTCACAGTTGTTTGTTATACTTTAATATTATACTTTAAATTCTGGGATACATGTGCAGAACGTACAGGTTTTTTACATAGGTATACACATGCCATGGTGGTTTGCTGCACCCAACAACCAGTCATCTGCATTAGTTATTATTCCTAATGCTATCCCTCCCCTAGTCCACCACCTCCTGACAGGCCCTGCCGTGTGATGTTCCCCTCCCTGTGCCAATGTGTTCTCATTGTTCGACTCCCACTTATGAGTGAGAACATGTGGTATTTGGTTTTCTGTTATTGTATTAGTGTGCTGAGAATGATGGTTTCCAGCTTCATCCATGTCCCTGCAAAGGACATGAACTCATCCTTTTTATGACAGCATAGTATTCCATGGTATATGTGTGCCACATTTTCTTTATCCAGTCTATCACTGATGGGCATTTGGGTTGATTCCAAGTCTTTGCTGTTGTGAAAAGTGCTACAATAAATATACGTGTGCATGTATCCTTATAATAGCCATACTGCCCAAAGTAATTTATAGATTCAATGCTATCCCCATCAAGCTACCATCAACTTTCTTCACAGAATTAGAAAAAAAACTACTTTAAACTTCATATGGAACCAAAAAACAATGCATACAGCCAAGACAATCCTAAGCAAAAAGAACAAAGCTGGAGGCATCATGCTACCTGACTTCAAACTATACTACAAGGCTACAGTAACCAAACCAGCATGGTACTTTTACCAAAACAGATTTAGACAAATGGAACAGAATAGAGACCTCAGAAATAATACCACACATCTATGACCATCTGATCTTTGACAAATCTGACAAAGATAAGCAATGGGGAAAGGATTCCCTATTTAATAAATAGTGCTGGGAAAACTGGCTAGCTATATGCAGAAAACTGAATCTGGCCCCCTTCCTTACACCTTATACAAAAATTAACTCAAGATGGATTAAATACTTCAATATAAGACCTAAAACTATAAAAACCCTAGGAGAAAACCTAGGCAGTACCATTCAGGACATAGGCATGGGCAAAGACTTTTCTTTCTTTTCCTTTCTTTTCTTTCCTATTTTCTTTTCTTCTCTTTCTCTTCCTTCCTTTTTTTTTTTTTAACTGAAAAGTATTCATTGTGTATATTTATGGAGTGTGATATAAGGTTTTGATCTATGTGTGCCTGTAGAAATAGTCAATCAAGCTAACTAACATAGGCATCACCTCATTAACTTATCAGTCTTTTGTGGTGAGAACATTATTCTTTTAGCAATTTTAAAATACACAGTATATTATTAACTTCAGTTACTATGCAGTATATAGATCACTGAAACATTTCTCCAGTACTACCAAAACTTTTTACCCTTTGATCAACACCTCCCCTTCATCTGTGCCTTCCCCCACCCCTCTTAACTTCTGATAACCACTTTTCTACTTTCTTTTTCTATCATCAAATTTTTATATTCCACATACAAGTGAAATCAGACAGTATTTAGTCTGTTACTGCCTGGCTTGTTTCACTTGGTATAATGTCCTCCAGTTCCATCTATGTTGTTGTGAGTGACAGAATTACCTTCTTATTCAAGGCTGTATAGTATTACATTGTGTATATTTGCCACGTTTTGTTTATCCGTTTATCTGCTGATAAGCACTTAGGTTGTTTCCAAATCTTAGCTATTGTGAATAATATTGTAGTGAACATGAGAGTGTAGATATCTCCTTGATATATTGATTTCAATTCCTTTAGATATATATCCAGAAGTGAGATTGCTTGATCTTATAGTAGTTCTATTTTTTGAAGAATCCCACACTTTATCAAAATGGCTGTGCTAACTTGCATTTCCATCAACAGTGTACAAACAATAATTGTTATCATTTGTCTTTTTAAACATTTACACTTAGCCATTCTCAGAAGTGTGAGGTGATACCTCATTGTGATTTTAATGTGCATTTCCTTTATGACTAGAGATATTAAACATTTTAAAATATATATATATCTTAGGCATTCACTCCAAAAAAAAAAAAAACAAAATTAAAAGAAGGGAATACTTCCATGCTCATTTTGTGAGAATGCAATTGCCCTAATACCAAACCCAGACAAGAAAATAAAACTGCTGGCCAGTATCATTAATTAACATAGATGTAAAAGTCCTCAGTACCAAATTCAGCAGCACATTAAAAAATATCATTTACCATAATCAATTGGGATTTATCCCAGGGTACAAGGATAGTTCAATATATGTAAGTCAATAAATGTGGTACACTATTAAACAGAACTAATGGGAAAAGCCACAAGATTATCTGAGTAGATGCAAAAAAAAAAAAAAAAGTATAGAAGACATATACCTCAACATTCCTCAACAATAAAGGCTATGCATGATGGGCCCTTAAGTAACAACATATTCAATGGTGAAAACTTCAAAGTTTTGTTCTGTAAGATCTGGAACAAGACAAGGATGTCCACTCTCATAATTTCTATTAAACATAGTACAGAAAGTCCTAGCCAGAGCAATTAGGCCAGAAAAAGAAATAAAATGCATCCATATAGAAAAGAAAAGATTGAAATTGTCTTGGCTTGCTGATGACATAAGCTTATATGTGAAAACCCTAAAGAATCCACCAAAAACAATTAGAATTGTCAAACAAATTCAGTAAAGTTGTAGGTTAATCACAATACAAAAACCAGTAGCATTTCTTTACACTAATAGCAAGCTATCTGAAAAATTAAGAAAATAATACCATTTATAATAACATCAGAGAAAAAAATACTTAGGAGAAAATTTAACCATGGAGGTGAAATATCTGTGTACTGAAGCTATGAAACATTGATGAAAAAAATTGAAGACACAAATAAATATAAAGATATCCCATGTGCATGGATTAAAATTCAAACACCATTAAATGTACACATTACCCAAAACTATCTACATATTTAACATAATCTCTGTTAAAATTCTAATATTATTATTCACAGAAACTTTTAAAAAGTCCTAAAGTTTTTATGAAATCAGGAAAGATCAAGAGAGAAAAAATTACCCAAAACAATCTTGACTAAGCTATTGCAATCAAAGGAGCATGGTACTGCCACAAAAATAGACATGTCGACCAATGGTACAAGATTAAAGCCCTCAAATAAACCCACGTATGTACAGTCAATTGATTTTCAACAAAGGTGCCAAGAACACACAATAGGAAAAGCACAGTCCTTTCAATACATGATGCTGAAAAAACTGGATATCCTCATATGAAGAATAAACTTGGGCCTTGATCTCATACCATATACAAAAATCAACTCAAAATGGATTAAAGACTTAAAATATAAGACCCCAAACTATAAACTACTAAAAGAAAATATTTTTTAAAATGACCCTCACCAACATTAGTCTGGGCAATAATTTCTTGGCTAGGACTTCAAAAGCACAGAAAGCAAAACCCAAAATAGACAAATGGAATGGTATCAAACTAAAAGGCTTCTGTACTGCAAAAACAATAAATGATTTTTAATTAAAAATTAATAACATAAAAGACAGGGCACAGTTTGTGAGAAAATATTTGCAAACCATACATCTGATAAGGGACTAATATTCAAAATGTATAAGAAGAATGTGGAGTTGGAACAAGATGGCTGAATAGAACCCTCCAGTGATCACCCCCTCTCCCCACAGAAACAGCAAATTGAACTATCCATATGAGAAAGGACCTTTATAAGAATCAAATATAAGATGAGTAATCACAGTACCTGATTTTAACATCAGGTCAAGAAAAGTGGCACTGAAGAGAATAGGAAAGACAGTCTTGAATTGCCTACACCACCTGCCCCCGCCATTCCCCATTCAGTACTGTTAGGCACAGAGAGGAAATCTCCATGTTGGAGGAAAAACAAAGTGATTGTGGTACTTTTGCGTTAGAACTCAGTGCTGCCCAGTCACAGAGGAATGCAGCACAGGGCAGAATTCAGCCAATGCCCATAAAGACAGCATTTAGACTAACCCTGGACAGAGAGGGGAGTCTTTCATTCCAAGGCTCGGAATGTGAGTTCCAGCTAGCTCCACCACCACAGATTAAAGGGCTCTAGAGTCCTAAATAAATTTGAAAGGCAGCCTAGGTGACAAAGACTGTAATTTCTGTGCAAGTTCTGGTGATATGGTGGGCTTGGAACCAGCATATTTGGGGTGCATGCAATTCACTAAGACTCCGACTGGAAAGACCAAGAGAGTAGTTGCGTCACCTTCCCCAACTCCGGGCACCACAGCTCACAGCACCAGAAGAGACTCCTGCCTGAGCAAAAAAATAAAAATAAAAATAAAAAAAGAAGAAAGAAAAAAGATTTTGTTTTGCAATTTGCATACCAGCTCAGACACAGTAAAAGTACCAAGCAGACCCCCAGAAGCCCTCATTTCAGGCCCTATCTCCTGGCAGTCACTTCTAGACCTGTTCTGGGCTAGAAAGTAACCCCATATCCTGAAGGAAAGAACCCAGTCCTGGCATAATTCACTGCCTGCTAACTAAAGAGTCTTAAGGCCTTGAATAAATATCAGCACTAGCCAGGTGGTAGTTGCCAGGAGCCTTGGATGAGATCAAGTATCATGCTCGCTTCAGGTGTGATGCAGTGCATTCCCAGCTGTGGTGGCCACTGGAGTGTTTATATCACCCTTATGCCAACTAGACAGCTCAGTATGTATATAGAGAAATTCTCTTTGTTTGGGACAAAATAAGAGAAGAGAATAAGAGGCTCTGCCTGGTAATACAAGGAAGTCTGAATCTTACCCAAGATCAGCTTGGCAGTACCTCTAAGAGTCTACAAGAGTCACAGCATTACTGGGCTTAGGGTGTCACTAATGCAGATATGACTCCAATGACCAAAAATGTAGATTTCCACACTCATTTTTTTTGAATACTTGAAAAGCCTTCTCAATAAGGATGGGTACAAGCAAGCCCATTCTGTGAAGGCTGCAATAAATACCAAACTCTTCAATTCCCAGATATTAATGAACTTCCGCAAACATCAAGACCATCCAGGAAAACATGCCCTGACAAAACTAATTAAATAAGGCATCAGTTACCAATCCCAGAGTAACAGAGATATGTGACTTTTCAGACAGAAAATGCAAAATACTGTTTAGCTGAAGCTGAATGAAATTCAAGATAATACAAAGAATAAATTCAGAATACTATCAGATAAATTTAACAAAGAGGTTTAAATCACTTTAATAAATCCAGCAGAAATTCTAGAGCTGAAAAATTTAATCAACAAACTAAAGAATGAATCAGAGTCTCTCAACAGTAGAATTGATCAAGCAGAAAAGTTAGTGAGCTTGAAGACAGGCTATTTGAAAATATACAAAGGAGACAAAAGACACAAAGAATTTAAAAAATGAAGCACACCTGCAGAATCTAGAAAATAACCTCAAAAGGGAAAATCTAAGAGTTGATTGCCTTAGGAGGAGGTATAGAGATCAGGATAAAAAGTTTATTCAAAGAGATAAGAGTAGAAAACTTTCTAAATCTAGAGAAGGATATCAATATTAAAGTACAAGAAGATAATACAACATCATCTGAAAGTACAAAACTCATTGGTAACAGTAGCCACACAGACAAACACAGAATATTATAACACTGTTATTGTGGTGTGAAAACTACTCTTATCTCGAGTAGGAAGATTTATATAGTTTCTGTGTCTCTGCCCAAATCTCATGGCAAATTGTAATCCCCAGTGTTGGAAGAGGGGCCTGGTGGGAGGCGATTGAATCCTAGGAGCAGATTTCCCTCTTGCTGTTCTCATAATAGTGAGTGAGTTCTTATGAGATCTGGTTGTTTATAAAAATGGATAGCCCTTCCCCTTTCTCTCTCAATTCCTCCTACTCCAGCCATGTAAGATGTGCCTTGACTCCTTCCTCTTCACCTTTTGCCATGATTGTACGTTTCCTGGGGCCTCCCCAGCCATGCTTCCTGTACAGCTTGTGGAATTATGAATCAATTCTCTTTTCCTTATAAATTACCCAGAGTTAGGTAGTTCTTTAAAAAGCAATGCAAGAAAGCACTAATACAAAGACTAAAAGATGAACCTGTCGAAATAATTACAACCACCTTTAAAAATATAGACAGAATAAAAAGATACAAATGGAAACAACATAAATTTAAAAAGGTAGATCAAGTTAAAGTGTAGAGTTTTTTACTTTGTTCATTTGTTTGTTTTTGCAATCAAAGTAAAGTTGCAGTCAGGTTAAAATAATGGGTTATAAGATGCTAATTGCAAGCATCCTGGTAACTTCAAATCAAAAGCCCTACAACACACACATACACCAAACATAAAAAAGAAAAAATTAAAACAGAGAAAATCACTTTCACATAAAGGAGGAGATGAAGGAAGAAAGGAAAGAAGAGAAGGCCACAAAATGACCAGGAAAAAAAAATGACAATAGTAAGTCCTTACTAATCAATAATAATACTGAATGTAAATGGGATAACCCCTCCAACCAAAACACATAGAGTGGCTTAATAGATTTTAAAAAAAGACCAAACAATCTACTGCCTACAAGAAATACACTTCACCTATAAAGACACACATAAATTGAAAAAAAAGGGGTGGAAAAAGGTATTCCATACAAATGGAAATCAAAAAAGAGTAGGAGTAATTAATATCAGACAATATAGATTTAGAGGCAAAAAATAAAAAAACAGACAAAGAAGATCATAATATAACATTAGAGGAGTCAATTTAGCAAGAAGATTTAACAATTTTAAATGTATATGCACCCAATACTGGAGCACCCAGATGTATAAAGCAACTATTATTAGAGCTAAAGAGAGAGATAGACCCCAATACAATTATAACTGGAGACTTCGACACCCCACTTTCAGCACTGGACAGATCTTCCAGACAGAAAATCAACAAAGAAACATTCAACTTAATCTGCACTATAAGCCAAATGGATCTCACAGATACTTAGAGAAGTATCCCAACAGCTGCAGTACACATATATTCTTCTCTTCAACACCTGGATCATTCTCAAGAAAGACCAGGTGTTAGACTACAAAAAAAGTGTTAAAAATTTCATTAAAAAAATTATATCAAGTATTTTCTCTGGCCACATAAAATAAAGCTAGATATAATAAAAAGAGAAATTTTGGAAAACAGACAAACACATGGAAATTAAACAATATGCTTCTAAATGAACAGTGACGAAATAAATTAAGAAGAAAATGTTAAAATGTCTTGAAACAAATGAAAATGGTAACAACATACTAAAACCTGTGGAATACAGCAAAAGCAGTTCTAAGACGAAAGTTTATAGCAATAAGCACCTACATTGAAACAGTAGAAAACCTTCAAATAAACAAGCTAATGATGCGTCTTAAAGAACTAGAAAAATGAGAGCAAACCAAATCCAAAATCAGTGGAAGAAAAAAAGGTCAGAGTAGAAATAAATGAACTTGAAACAAAAAATGCAAAAATCAAAGCAATAAAAAAATTTTTTTGAAAGAACAAAATCAACAAACCTTTAGCCAGACTAAGAAAAAAAAGAGAGAATACCTAGATAAATGAAACCATAGATGAAAAAGGAAGCATTAAAACTGATACCACAGAAATTCAAAATATCATTAGAGACCGATAAGAATAGCTACGTGCCAATAAATTGGAAAACCTAGAAGAAATAGATAAATTCATAGACACATACAATCTACTAGAAATACCATTTGACCCAGCCATCCCATTACTGGGTATATACCCAAAGGATTATAAATCATGCTGCTATAAAGACACATGTACACGTATGTTTATTGCAGCACTATTCACAATAGCAAAGACTTGGAACCAACCCAAATGTCCATCAATGATAGACTGGATTAAGAAAATGTGGCACATATGCACCATGGAATACTATGCAGCCATAAAAAAGGAAGAGTTCATGTCCTTTGTAGGGACATGGATGAAGCTGGAAAACATCATTCTCAGCAAACTATCGCAAGGGCAAAAAGCCAGACATTGCATGTTATCACTCATAGGTGGGAAATGAACAATGAGATCACTTGGACACAGGAAGGGGAACATCATACACTGGGGCCTCTTGTAGGATATGAAGAGTAGGGAGGGATAGCATTAGGAGATATACCTAATGTAAATGATGAGTTAATGGGTGCAGCAAACCAACATGGCACACGTATACATATGTAACAAACCTGCATGTTGTGCACATGTACCCTAGAACTTAAAGTATAATAATTTAAAAAAAGAATTTGAGATAGAAAAAAGATAGCGTTGTACCTCCAAAAAAAAAAAAAAAAAAACCATTAGACTAACAGCAGACTTCTCACTAGAAACCTTACACGCCACAAGAGATTGGGGTTCTATCTATAGCCTCCGTAAAAAGAATAATGGTCAGCCAAGAATTTTTTTATTCAGCAAAACTAAGTGTCATAAATGGCAGAGAAGTAAAGTCTTTCTCAGATAAACAAAGTCTGAGGAAATTTGTCACTGCTAGACTAGAAATGCTAAAAGGATTTCTAAATCTTGAAACAAAAGGTTGATATGCACCAGAATAGAACATCTTAAAAGCACAAAATCCACAGGTCCTTTAAAACAATAACACAATAAAGAAAACAAAGTCATTAGGTAGCAATCAACATGGTAACTGGAACAGTGTCTCACATCTCAATATTAACACTGAATGGCTGGGTGTGGTGGCTCATGCCTGTAATCTCAGGACTTTGGGTGGCTGAGGCAGGTGGATCAGGAGATCAAGACCATCCTGGCTAACATGGTGAAACCCCATCTGTACAAAAAATATAAAAATTAGCTGGGCATGGTGGTGGGCGCCAGTAGTCCCAGCGACTCAGGAGGCTGAGGCAGGAGAATCACCTGAACCCAGGAGACAGAGGTTGCAGTGAGCCGAGATCACACCATTGCACTCCAGGCTGGGAGACAGAGCGAGACACCCTCTCAAAAAAAAAATTACATTTATATATTTATATATATATATATATATATACACATACACACACACACACACACACTGAATGTGAATACAGAATGACAGAATTTTTAAAAATCACAAACCAAATATCTTCTGTTACTTTTATATATGATCAAATTCTGAATCATTAGAGTGAGAGAATATTAGAATCAGAAGATGTTGAGTCCAGCAGTTTTCAAATTTTTCTTCAGGAAACCCCTTAGAGTTCCGCTGGATCCATGTTTTCAAAGATTTTGCCTCATCCAAAAACATTGTTCCTATTTTGTATGAAGTAATCAATGTAAAACAAACAGCCCACATTGCCACAGGATCAATAGTATTTAACATTAAAATGATACATGTTTTGCATCAAATGCAGATGGAAAGAGCATTTTCTAGTGAAGAGAAAAGAAAAGAAGTTAAACTGATAAGATGTAATATAAGATAATAAGTAGAACCACAAGAGAACAATGAAGTAGGAAAGGGATGTAAGAGTTTCAGGAAAGTGGATTGCAAGATGGTGATCAGGGAAACCTTTAAGAGGTAATACTAGAAGTCGTTGAGAACTGAGAAATGTGAGGGAACTGGCTATAAAGACTCCTAAGGGGAAGGGTGTTTCAACAATGAGTGGAACGAAGACAAAGCATTGATCATGCCACGTTTATTCTAAAAACCAAAAGGAAGATAGCATGCCTGGAATGGATTGAACAGAGACAAAAAGACTAGGAGATGGGAACAAACAGGTTATGAGGGTAAGAGCACAGAGATCTTGCACATCTTTGTAACGAACTTGACTTTTACTCTGAATAAGTGGAAAAGTCATTGGAGTTCTTAGAACAGAAAACTAACATGATCTAACTGGCATTTTTGTGTGTGTGTGTTTATTATTATACTTTAAGTTCTAGGGTACATGTGCATAACGTGCAGGTTTGTTACATATGTATGCTTGTGCCATGTTGGTATGCTGCACCCATCAACTCATCAGCACCCATTAACTCGTCATTTACTTCAGGTATAACTCCCAATGCAATCCCTCCCCCCTCCCCCCTCCCCATGATAGGCCCCAGTGTGTGATGTTCCCCTTCCCATGTCCAAGTGATCTCATTGTTCAGTTCTCACCTATGAGTGAGAACCTGCGGTGTTTGGTTTTCTGTTCTTGTGATAGTTTGCTAAGAATGATGGTTTCCAGCTGTGTCCATGTCCCTACAAAGGACACAAACTCATCCTTTTTTATGGCTGCCTAGTATTCCATGGTGTATATGTGCCACATTTTCTTAATCCAGTCTGTCACTGATGGACATTTGGGTTGATTCCAAGTCTTTGCTATTGTGAATAGTGCCGCAATGAACACACATGTGCTTGTGTCTTTATAGCAGCATGATTTATAATCCTTTGGGTATACACCCAGTAATGGGATGGCTGGATCATATGGTACCTCTAGTTCTAGATCCTTGAGGAATCACCATACTGTTTTCCATAATGGTTGAACTAGTTTACAATCCCACCAACAGTGTAAAAGTGTTCCTATTTCTCCACATCCTCTCCAGCACCTGTTGTTTCCTGACTTTTTAATGATTGCCATTCTAACTGATGTGAGATGGTATCTCACTGTGGTTTTGATTTGGATTTCTCTGATGGCCAGTGATGATGAGCATTTTTTCATGTGTCTGTTGGCTGTATGAATGTCTTCTTTTGAAAAATGTCTGTTCATATCCTTTGCCCACTTTTTGATGGGGTTGCTTTTTTCTTGTAAATTTGAGTTCTTTATAGGTTCTGGATATTAGCCCTTTGTCAGATGAGTAGATTGCAAAAATTTTCTCCCATTCTGTAGGTTGCCTGTTCACTCTGATGGTAGTTTCTTTTGCTGTGAAGAAGCTCTTTAGTTTAATTAGATCCCATTTGTCAATTTTGACTTTTGTTGCCATTGCTTTTGGTGTTTTAGACATGAAGTCCTTGCCCATGCCTATGTCCTGAATGGTATTACCTAGGTTTTCTTCTAGGGTTTTTATGGTATTAGGTCTAACATTTAAGTCTCTACTCCATCTTGATTTAATTTTCATATAAGGAGTAAGGAAAGGATCCAGTTTCAGCTTTCTACTTATGGCTAGCCAATTTTCCCAGCACCATTTATTAAATAGGGAATCCTTTCCCTATTTCTTGTTTTTCTGAGGTTTGTCAAAGATCAGATGGCTGTAGATGTGTGGTATTATTTCTGAAGACTCTGTTCTGTTCCATTGGTCTATATCTCTGTTTTGGTACCAGTACCATGCTGTTTTGGTTACTGTAGACTGGTAGTATAGTTTGAAGTCAGGTAGCATGATGCCTCCAGCTTTGTTCTTTTGGCTTAGGATTGTCTTGGCAATGCGGGCTCTTTTTTGGTTCCATATGAACTTTAAAGCAGTTTTTTCCAATTCTGTGAAGAAACTGATTGGTAGCTTGATGGGGATGGCATTGAATCTATAAATTACCTTGGGCAGTATGGCCATTTTCACAATATTGATTATTCCTATCCATGAGCATGGTGTGTTCTTCCATTTGTTTGTGTCCTCTTTTATTTCACTGAGCAGTGGTTTGTAGTTCTCCCTGAAGAGGTCCTTTACATCCCTTGGAAGTTGGATTCCTAGGTATTTTATTCTCTTTGAAGCAATTGTGAATGGAAGTTCATTCATGATTTGGCTCTCTGTCTGTTACTGATGTATAAAAATGCTTGTGATTTTTGCACATTGATTTTGTATCCTGAGACTTTGCTGAAGTTTCTTAACAGCTTAAGGAGATTTTGGGCTGAGACAATGGGGTTTTCTAAATATACAATCATGTCATCTGCAAACAGGGACAACTTGACTTCTTTTCCTAACTGAATACCCTTGATTTCTTTCTCTTGCCTGATTGTCCTAGCCAGAACTTCCAACACTATGTTGAATAGGAGTGGTGAGAGAGGGCATCCCTGTCTTGTGCCAGTTTTCAAAGGGAATGTTTCCAGTTTTTGCCCATTCAGTATGATATTGGCTGTGGGTTTGTCATAAATAGCTCTTATTATTTTGAGATATGTTCCATCAATACCGAATTTATTGAGAGTTTGTAGCATGAAGGGCTGTTGAATTTTGTCAAAGGCCTTTTCTGCATCTATTGAGATAATCATGTGGTTTTTGTCTTTGGTTCTGTTTATATGCTGGATTACATTTATTGATTTGCGAATGTTGAGCCAGCCTTGCATCCTAGGGATGAAGCCCACTTGATCATGGTGGATAAGCTTTTTGATGTGCTGCTGGATCTGGTTTGCCAGTATTTTACTGAGGATTTTTGCATCGATGTTCATCAGGGATATTGGTCTAAAATTCTCTTTTTGTGTTGTGTCTCTGCCAGGCTTTGGTATCAGGATGATGTTGGCCTCATAAAATGAGTTAGGGAGGATTTCCTCTTTATCTATTGATTGGAATAGTTTCAGAAGGAATGGTACCAGCTCCTCCTTGTACCTCTGGTAGAATTCAGCTGTGAATCCATCTGGTCCTGGACTTCTTTTGGTTGGTAGGCTATTAATTATTGCCTCAATTTCAGAGACTGCTATTTGTCTATTCAGGGATTCAGCTTCTTCCTGGTTTAGTCTTGGGAGAGTGTAAGTGTCCAGGAAATTATCCATTTCTTCTAGATTTTCTAGTTTATTTGTGTAGAGGTGCTTATAGTATTCTCTGATGGTAGTTTGTATTTCTGTGGGTTCAGTGGCGATATCCTCTTTATCATTATTTATTGCATCTATTTGATTCTTCTCTCTTTTCTTGTTTATTAGTCTTGCTTTTGGTGTTTTAGACATGAAGTCCTTGCCCATGCCTATGTCCTGAATGGTATTACCTAGGTTTTCTATCAATTTTGCTGATCTTTTCAAAAAACCAACTCCTGGATTCATTGATTTTTTGGAGGGTTTTTTGTGTCTCTATCTCCCCTTCAGTTCTGCTCTGATTTCATTATTTCTTGCCTTCTGCTAGCTTTTGAATGTGTTTGCTCTGGCTTCTCTAGTTCTTTCAATTGTTATGTTAGAGTGTCAATTTTAGATCTTTCCAGCTTTCTCTTGTGGGCATTTAGTGCTATAAATTTCCCTCTACACACTGCTTTAAATGTGTCCCAGAGATTCTGGTATGTTGTATCTTTGTTCTCATTGGTTTCCAAGAACATCTTTATTTCTGCCTTCATTTCATTATGTACCTAGTAGTCATTCAGGAGCAGGTTATTCAGTTTCCATGTAGTTGAGTGGTTTTGATTGAGTTTCTTAGTCCTGAGTTCTAGTTTGATTGCACTGTGGTCTGAGAGACAGTTTGTTATAATTTCTGTTCTTTTACATTTGCTGAGGAGTGGTTTACTTCCAATTATGTGGTCAATTTTGGAATAAGTGTGATGTGGTGCTGAGAAGAATGTATATTCTGTTGATTTGGGGTGGAGAGTTCTGTAGATGTCTATTAGGTCTTCTTGCTTTAGAGATGAGTTCAATTCCTGGATATCCTTGTTAACTTTCTGTCTCGTTGATCTGTCTAATGTTGACAGTGGGGTGTTGAAGTCTCCCATTATTATTGTATGGGAGTCTAAGTCTCTTTGTAATTCTCTAAGGACTTGCTTTATGAATCTGGGTGCTCCTGTATTGGATGCATATATATTTAGGATAGTTAGCTCTTCCTGTTAAATTGATCCCTTTACCATTATGTAATGGCTTTCTTTGTCTCTTTTGATCTTTGATGGTTTAAAGTCTGTTTTATCAGAGACTAGGATTGCAACCCCTGCTTTTTTTTTGTTCTCCATTTGCTTGGTAGATCTTCCTCCATCTCTTTACTTTGAGCCTATGTGTCTCTCTGCATGTGAGATGGGTCTCCTGAATACAGCAAACTGATGGGTCTTGACTCTTTATCCAGATTTCCAGTCTGTGTCTTTTAATTGGAGCATTTAGTCCATTTACATTTAAGGTTAATATTGTTATGTGTGAACTTGATCCTGTCATTATATTATTAACTGGTTATTTTGCTCGTTAGTTGATGCAGTTTCTTCCTAGCCTTGATGGTCTTTACATTTTGGCATGTTTTTGCAATGGCTTGTACCTGTTGTTCCTTTCCATGTTTAGTGCTTCCTTCAGGGTCTCTTGTAAGGCAGGCCTGGTGGTGACAAAGTCTCTAAGCATTTGCTTATCTGTAAAGGATTTTATTTCTCCTTCATTTATGAAACTTAGTTTGGCTGGATATGAAATTCTGGGATGAAAATTCTTTTCTTTAAGAATGTTGAATATTGGCCCCCACTCTCTTCTGGCTTGTATAGTTTCTGCCGAGAGATCTGCTGTCAGTCTGATGGGCTTGCCTTTGTGGGTAACCCGACCTTTCTCTCTGGCTGCCCTTAAGATTGTTTCCTTCATTTCAACTTTCGTGAATCTGGCAATTATGTGTCTTGGAGTTGCTCTTCTTGAGGAGTATCTTTGTGGCATTCTCTGTATTTCCTGAATTTGAATGTTGGCCTGCCCTACCAGGTTGGGGAAGTTCTCCTGGATGATATCCTGAAGAGTGTTTTCCAACTCGGTTCCATTTTCCCCCTCCCTTTCAGGCACCCAAATGAGACGTAAATTTGGTCTTTTTACATAATCCCATACTTCTTGCAGGCTTTGTTCATTTCTTTTTCTTTTTTCTTTAGATTTCTCTTCTCATTTCATTTCATTCATTTGATCCTCAATCACTGATACTCTTTCTTCCAGTTGATTGACTCAGTTACTGAAGCTTGTGCATTTGTCACATATTTCTCATGTCATGGTTTTCATCTCTGTCAGTTCATTTATGACCTTCTCTGCATTAATTATTCTAGTTATCAATTCTTCCACTCTTTTTTCAAGATTTTTAGTTTCTTTGCACTGGGTACGTAATTCCTTCTTTAGCTCTGAGAAGTTTGATGGACTGAAGCCTTCTTCTCTTATCTCATCAAAGTCATTCTCCATCCAGCTTTGATCCATTGCTGGCGATGAGCTGTGTTCCTTTGCAGGGGGAGATGCGCTCTTATTTTTTGAATTTCCAGCTTTTCTGCACTGCTTTTTCCCCATCTTTGGGGTTTTATCTGCCTCTGGTCTTTGATGATGGTAACGTACTGATGGAGTTTTGGTGTAGGTGTCCTTCCTGTTTGTTAGTTTTCCTTCTAACAGTCAGGACCCTCAGCTGTAGGTCTGTTGGAGATTGCTTGAGGTCCACTCCAGACCCTGTTTGCCTGGGTATCAGCAGCAGAGGCTGCAGAGATAGAATATTGCTGAACAGCAAGTGTACCTGATTCTTGCTTTGGAAGCTTCCTCTCAGGGGTGTACTCCACTGTGTGAGGTGTGGGGTGTCAGACTGCCCCTAGTGGAGGATGTCTCCCAGTTAGGCTACTCAGGGGTCAGGGACCCACTTGAGCAGGCAGTCTGTCCATTCTCAGATCTCAACCTCCATGTTGGGAGGATCCACTGCTCTCTTCAAAGCTGTCAGACAGACTTGCTTGTGTCTGCAGAGGTTTCTGCTGCTTTTTTGTTGTTGTTGTTGTTGTTTAGCTGTGCCCTGTCTCCAGAGGTGGAGTCTACAGAGACTGGCAGTCCTTCTTGAGCTGCTGTGAGCTCCACCCAGTTCAATCTTCCCAGGGCTTTGTTTACCTACTTAAGCCTCAGCAATGGCGGGCGCCCCTCCCCCAGCCTCGCTGCTGCCTGGCGGTTAGATTGCAGACTGCTGTGCTAGCAATGAGGGAGGCTCTGTGGGTGTGGGACCCTCCCGGCCAGCTGTCGGATATAATCTCTTGGTGTGCCCGTTTGCTAAGACCCTTGTGTAAAGCGTAGTATTGGGGTAGGAGTTACCCGATTTTCCAGGTGTTGTGTGTCTCAGTTCCCCTGGCTAGGAAAAGGGATTCCCTTCCCCCTTGCGCTTCCCAGGTGAGGCAATGCCTCACCCTGTTTCAGCTCTCGCTGGTCAGTCTGCACCTGCGGACCAGCACCAACTGTCCAACACGACCCAGTGAGATGAACCCGGTACCTCAGTTGAAAATGCAGAAATCACCTGTCTTCTGTGTTGCTCGCGCTGGGAGCTGGAGACTGGAGCTGTTCCTATTTGGCCATCTTGCTCCACCCCCTCCTAACTGGAATTTTAACGGGACCATTCTGCCATGTGGAAAGACTCAAGTGGGATAAGAATAGAGGCAGGAAGACCAATTAGAGGCTAATCATGGCCTCATATGGAGTGAAAACATTGGAGCTGGGAAAAATTAGTCAGGTTCTAGGTGTATTTCAAGAATCAAGGAGATGTTGGTAATTAAAAAGCAACAGTGTGAAAACAAGAGAGTGGTCAAGAATAATATAAAATGACTGTTCCTAACATGGAATCATGCTATTTACTGCAGTGGAGAAGACTGAATGAGGATAGGGTTAAAAGGATTATTAGTAGAAATTTCTTCTTAGTGGTAACACGTAAGCAAATAATATAGCTCTTAGAATACAATGATAAAACAGTATTCCCTGTGAACTCAATCTTCTGGAGATACCCAGGAGACATTATAGAAAAAAATATTAATTAGACGTTTGAATCCATGAGTCTCACTTCAGGGATGAGGCATGGTCAGGAGAGGTAACGTTAGAATCATGTGCATGTAGAAGCACTTAAAGTCATCAGACTGGATGCTATTCCCAGAGACTGATGGCAGACGGAGAAGACAAGAAGTTCAAGCGTTGATTCTGGGGGCACTCCAAAATTCAAAAGTCGGTTCTATGGCACTGAGACACATGCAGCAAGAGAAGTGGAAGCAAACCAGACAGGTATGACGACCTGAAATCCAAGTAAAGATTTTCCAGCAGTGAAGGAGCGAAAAACTATGACAAACGCTGCAGGTGGATCTAATCAGATGAAGACTTCATCACCGGGTTTAGCCACGTGAGATCATTGAAAGCTGAGTGAAGTAGAAGCAGCAAATGCTCAAGTGGAACAATCTTATATTGTTCTATATTTCCTCGGAAATAGCAGTTTGTTAATACTGATGTTTATTAATGCTGATATTGAGAATTGAGTGTGAACCAAGTGTTTTTCCTAGGTCCCAAGGGGATTAACAAATAAAAATCATGTACACTTGAATTTTAATTTATTTACCTACAAAATGACTTACGTTAATGAGAAGTTAGTGTCAAGAATTGTCTTTAAAGTGTAAGACAGATGTACATTTGCTAGATATATGTCTCTCTACCCATTTCTCTGGTAGCATTTGTGCTTCTGCACAAAGAGAAACCTGAAGAGAGTGGGTGGATTTTCAAGTCATATTAAGTGATACTGTACTAAACATAACTTACATTTAAAATTGGTGTTTAAGTTATTGTTTATTATAACATATATGTAAAATATAGTAAATACTGTGTACTTTGTAATTTCATCATTGTATATCATTCTTCTGTACACATTTTCCCCATAACTTTGTATCTTTTCTCTTTTTCCATTGCACTTCTCTTAGTGTATTCTCAGGCCTATATATAATATTGTGAGATAGGAATTTATAATGCTTTCACATAATGTTTCAATGCATAGAAACACTCAAGGAAAAATACTTTATTCTTTTTAAACTATATATAAAAGAGGGATGCCCAGTATTTTAAAGACAAACAAGTGATATTTAAAAATAGAAATTTACACATTTAGCAAAAGAAAATTGACAAGATGAAGAGGATCAAAGAATAGGAAAAAGAGAAATTATGAGTACATCTTTTCTTTCCTTGAAGAGTCATTCCCAAAGGAAAAACATAATTAAACAACTTAAGAAATTTAGAATTGAAAACATAATTGCAAAGTCTGTTGCAAAATGAAAACTTTCTAAAACAAACAATTAGATTGTTGGTTCTAGACTTGAAGGATCACTGCAAATGTGATCTTACGTAGCATAATTGTACATATTCATGACAGTAATGCAAACTGAGCTCATTTTCTTTCCCCATAGGTGAAATTCCTTATAGCCATGGAGAGGAGCAATCACACAGTGACTGAGTTCATCCTGCTGGGCTTCACCACAGATCCAGGGATGCAGCTGGGCCTGTTTGTGGTGTTCCTGGGCGTGTACTCTCTGACTGTGGTAGGAAATAGCACCCTCATCATGTTGATCTGTAATGACTCCTGCCTTCACACACCCATGTATTTTTTCATTGGAAATCTGTCATTTCTGGATCTCTGGTATTCTTCTGTCTACACCCCAAAGATCCTAGTGACCTGCATCTCTGAAGACAAAAGCATGTCTTTTGCTGGCTGCCTGTGTCAGTTCTTCTTCTCTGCAGGGCTGGCCTACAGTGAGTGCTACCTGCTGGCTGCCATGGCTTTTGACCGCTACGTGGCCATCTCCAAGCCCCTGCTTTATGCTCGGGCCATGTCCATAAAGCTGTGTGCATTGCTGGTAGCAGTCTCATATTTTGGTGGCTTTATTAACTCTTCAATCATCACCAAGAAAACGTTTTCCTTTAACTTCTGCCATGAAAACATCATTGATGACTTTTTCTGTGATTTGCTTCCCTTAGTGAAGCTGGCCTGTGGCGAGAAGGGCAACTATAAGTTTTTTATGTACTTCTTGCTGGCCTCCAATGTCATCTGCCCCGCGGTGCTCATCCTGGCTTCCTACCTCTTTATCATCGCCACTGTCTTGAGGATCTCCTCCTCCCAGGGCCGCCTCAAAGCCTTCTCCACGTGCTCCTCCCACCTGACCTCTGTCACTTTATACTATGGCTCCATTCTCTACATCTACGCTCTCCCCAGATCTAGCTATTCTTTTGATACGGACAAAATAGTTTCTACATTTTACACTGTGGTATTCCCCATGTTGAATCCCATGATCTACAGCCTAAGGAATAAGGATGTGAAAGAGGCTCTGAAAAAACTTCTTCCATAAATCAAGATTATCTCCACCGGAGGAGAAACAAAGATGACTTTAGATGGAGTGTTTTGTATTTCAAACAGAGTTACCATTGTGCTTTTGATGATCAATCCCCCTCTTGATACATGACAGTTACAGACATGTAAAATAAGAAAATTGGAAATTTTAGAAGAAAAACTTCTGAATACACAAGAATTTGAATTGAATTTCCTATCTCTCTTACTAAAAACAAACATAAAACTTAAGCCCAAAACCTCTCCTATATCTTCATAAAGTGATGAACAGCCTACCTCATTAGCCTAAGATTTGGCTGACTGATATATATAGAAGTGTATCTATATAGTTCCTAGAACTAGGAAGAATTGTGCTCAATTTTTAATACTTTCCTATGGTTAGTAACTAGACGACATTCATCACTTTCCATTCCCTGAACAGAATATCTTAAACATTGTTCCACATGCTTTCCCCACCCAAGAAGAATTAGCACAAAGATCCAGAGGAACCCAAGAAATAACTCAGTACAAATGAGACCCAGAAAGTCATGACCGTGCTATGCCTCTTATACAAGTTTCTTGATTAAGAAAAAATTCATTAAGATCCCATACATATGATTTTTGTAGTTCACTGTACAACTCCCAGAGCTCCCCTTTATTTTACAGTGGTGAACTTACAAGGACTTCTACATTCAAATTGTGACCTTCTGAGTATCAAAGGGCAATTATCATCATTTCAAAAATAATAATTTCGATGAAGTGAAACAATTTCAAAAATAAAAGTCTATGAGTACACATTGCTCAATAGATATTTTATTTATTTTTCATAAATATTTTATAGAGAGAATATGTTTACATAAGGGTGATTCCACAAAAGGAATTTCACTTAGCATAATGTCTTCCAGGTTCATTCACAATTGTTGCAGGTGACAGAATAACATTTCTTGTAAGGCTGAATAGTATTCCATTGTGTATTACATGCCACTTTTTTTCTTTTATCCATTTATCAGTTGATGGGCATTTAGGTTGTTTCTAAGTCTTGGCTATTGTGAATATCTGCAATAAACAAGACAGCACAGGTATCTACTCAACATACTGATTTCAATTTCTTTATGCATCTACCCAGAAGTGGAATTGTTGGATCATGTGGTAATTCTATTTTTCTATTTTTAGTTTTGGGAGAAACCTCTACACTGTTTTTCAAAATGGCTGCGCTAATTTACATTCCCATCAACAGTGTATAAGAGTCCTTTTCTCCACATCCTGGCCAATGCTTGTTAACTTTAATCTTTTCGATAATGATCATTCTAATATAACATATATGAGGTGATATCTCATTATAATAAGTAAAATAAGCCTGACACAGAAGAAAACATCTTTTGTCATCCCACTTACGTGTGAGATCTAAAAATTAGAATTCCTACAAGTAGAGAGTACAATAGTAGTTACCTGTGACTTGGGCAGGGTGGATGGAGAAAGGGGAAATGTTGATCAGAGGGTACAAAGTTTCATGCAGACAGGAGGAATCAGTTCTGGTGAACTACTGCAGGACAAGGTGACTATAGTTAATGGTAATGTAATGTGTATTTCATTTAAAAATGGATCTTAAATGTTCTCACCACAAAGCAATGATAAGTGTATGAGGTGATGGACATAATAATTAGTCTGAGATGTTCAATCCACACTATACACATGTACTGAAGCATTGCATTTTACCCTACATGTATAAAATTATGAGTTATCAACACAAATAAAATTTTAAAAAGATGAATATGACAAGTGGCATTTAATTTTGATTAGTTTTTCAATGTAAGACAGTACTAATGTAATTTATGTTTATAAACATAAATACTCTCTTATTTGAATCGGCATAAGCAGGAAAGGAAGAAAATGCAAGAAACTGAATTAGGCAGGTAGACCCAGAAAATGTACAAGATTCACACAAAGTAGAAAGAGTAAATCCACATTGGCAATCATGGACATAAACGGGGTAAGTGGGTGCAAGAAATAAAATCAATACAAGTTGCAACACACAGTAACGCAGCCAAAACAGAGTCCAACAGTGTAATTCCAAGATGCTCATATCAGACAATGCTCTAAAAAGAAACGCTGTTTATGTTAACTCAGTCTTCTGGTTTTCTAAAATACATGTTGTATCTCCCACTAATGATATTAAAATTCCTATAAAATACATTCTTCATTTTTTAAATTAATGTTAACAGACTCAATTAGTATATTACAGTGGCAGTAAATCAATTACTTTATGTTTCTTGACTGAAACTAGAAAGTACATCATTCCAAAGGGAAGCGCCAATTGCAGAAAGTAAAAGTGATGTGACACATCTAATCTTAAAACACCGTGGTATCCAATAGCAAAGACTTGGAATCAACCCAAATGTCCATCAGTGACAGACTGGATTAAGAAAATGTGGCACATATACACCATGGAATACTATGCAGCCATAGAAAAGGATGAGTTTGTGTCCTTCATAGGGACTTGGATGCAGCTGGAAACCATCATTCTCAGCAAACTATCGCAAGAACAGAAAACCAAAACCAAATACCACATGTTTTCACTCATAGGTGGGAATTGAACAATGAGATCACTTGGACACAGGAAGGGGAACATCACACACCGGGTCCTATTGTGGGGAGAGGGAAGAGGGGAGGGATAGCATTAGGAGATAGACGAGTTCATGGGTGCAGCACACCAACTTGGCACATGTATACATATGTAACAAACCTGCACGTTGTGCACATGTACCCTAGAACTTAAAGTATAATAATAATTTAAAAAAACACCGTGGTATCATAAACCCCGACATGTAACTATAGAAGAGTGTCTCAAACTGCCTGAGGGCTTCTATCCTAATATTTTCATGGGAGCCTACCAAAATTCATTCTTCAAATAAGAATAGGAATATGCCCATATATCCATATATTGTAAACATAGCTGGCTACGTACATATTCATATTTTATACTTGGAAGTTAGCTCTAGAAGCATGTCTAAGTAATATTACAGAGACCTTAGTAAAAAGATAAAGTACAGTTGATAATAATCTTAAGGAAAACAAAAATAAATAAGAACATAAAATGTAATTAAGCATGCAGCGTGTTTTATAACATAATTTAGAAATATGTTTAAGTAAATTAACAGTAAGTTTTTCATTCACTTTTGGAAATGTTTCATCTGCAACTTATTGATTTGAAGTATTCAGAAAAATCTTTCATATTAATTTGAAATTAAAATACAAATTCCTAAGGGAATTTGACTACTGAGGTCAAAAATGAATTTGAAATTCTTTTCTTTTTTTGAGATGGAGTGTAGCTCTGTCGCCCAGGCTGGAGTGCAGTGGCCAGATCTCAGCTCACTGCAAGCTCCGCCTCCCAGGTTCACACCATTCTCCTGCCTGAGCCTCCCGAGTAGCTGGGACTACAGGTGCCCGCCACCTTGCCCTGCTAGTTTTTTGTATTTTTTAGTAGAGAGGGGGTTTCACCGTGTTAGCCAGGATGGTCTCGATCTCCTGACCTCATGATCCACCTGTCTCAGCCTCCCAAAGTGCTGGGATTACAGGCATGAGCCACCGCGCCTGGCCGTATTTGAAATTCTTAAGGTAAAGTGGCTTGTAAGATTTTTCTTCTAGATATGAGTTTTAATAAATAAAACATTTCTAAAAGTACAAAAGTATACTGTGGTCTTGTCCTTACAAAAAATCTCCTAAATTTAATGTTCTTTGAAAAATGCACAACTCTTAGTGACTGCGTTAGTCTGGATTCTTCATAGATGTAGAACCAATAGAATGTGTGCATATATTTGTGTGTGTGTGTGTGTGTGTGTGTGTGTGTGTATACAGATTAATTTTGAAGCCTGTCAAGTCTAAATCTGCAGTGTGGCCCAGGAGACTTGAGACCAAGGAGAGCTGCTGGAGAACTTCCAGGCTGGCAGCTTAGAGACCCAAACAGCCAACGGTACAAATTAAATCCGGGAGCAGAGCGCCATCAAATACCCTCTTGCTTAGGAAGGTCTATTCTTCTTCTTTTCTGTTTTGGCTGTTAACTGATTGGTTTTCTTATACAAAATTACATTGTTAGTAGTTTTTCAAGACGGTAGACTGAAAGTTTTGTTAGTGTGCATCTCCCACTTGGAAAGACCAAATAGTGCAGAGACATGCTATGAACTTTCTTCCAAGAAGCAACACAGGAACTTAACAGGAAAACTGAATGAAACCACAGACCCTTTGAAAGAAGTGGTGGCTGCAGCCTTCACCATGAGCCAGGTGGAAAACCATGAGTCTCCAGCACGAGGGTGGCAGGAACTGCATCAGGTATATGCACTCTCACTGGGGAACATGGCAATCCAGGCCACGGAGGAAGGCCTTAACCCTACCGAGCACTGGAGCTGACCTACTGAGCAATGGGGAGTACATGAGAAGGAGCAGCATCAGGACATGCTTTACATGCACTCCCAGTCATCAGTAGGGACGGGGAAAGCCATTCCTGATCCTATGGCACGGAGGACTTTGCAGAGGTCAGCCAGCTAACTCACATGGCTGTCACTGGTTAAGAGAAGCTCCTAACTGAGATTTGTGATATAATCCTGATTGAAGATGAAACTCCTTGTCCAGAACTGAGGCACAAGTAGAAAGTTTGCTAAAGCCTTGGGCACAGGAGCTGGGTGTCCCTGCTTCATGGGACAAATGGGAAGGACATGGCCTGAAAGATATGGTTTGTCTCCCTCAGGAAGGCCTTGTGTCATTTTGAGTTCTGAGCACAGGCTGCCTGAAACTCAGGTAGTTGCTGCAGGTGGAATACTGCAGGTGTGAGGGCTGACTTGCCACATGTGTGGGAGCTGGGTGGGGCTTAACTACTGCCCGCTACTCCCCACTGCCCGCTACTCCCCACTCCCCATGTGGACTCTTCTGTTCAGCAGAAGCAGCTGTACTCCTCACCGAAGCATCACCCTAGTGGCCGTGGAACTGCCATCCAATCCTCATTGGGGTGGCTGCTTGTGCCCATACATGGGCAACCAGGGTGCAGACTTGCCTGAACCAGCCCTCACCTAGCTTTGCCCCTCTACCCAGCCTCTTAACTGAATAAAAGAACAGAGACTTTTGGGAGGTCTATGGCCATGCCCATTGCCTGAAACACCAGAGTACCTTCTCTGGGTAACATAAGGCAAGCACAAAGATCACTGCTACCACCGCAGCTGATACACAACCTGCTGTGTGGAGGCTGATCAACACAGTACATTATGGCATCTGCAGGCAGAGCAACACAGCACCCTGGAGGGACTAAACTTTTGTGTGACCTCAGCTATCAATATTGCCTGCATCACTCTGGCTAACCAGAGGGTCTTGTGTCTGCCCATGTGACCTGTTCATTACTACTACAACTGGCATCTGAGAAAGTCAAAACATTAAAGTTATTTATAACCAAGCAGATCTTACAGAGTCTACATCACTCTCCTACCACCCCATCAGATCTTGTGCTGATACCTGCTGCTGGGAGACTTGAGGACATCACATTGCTAGATCACTTGCAGACATTCCCCAGAACCAGCCTGGTGTGTAGCAGCCACACTGGGTGTCTAAACCCAGAGAAGAAGTAGAATTCACAGTAGTCTGTCCCTGAGGGACTCTTACTCTTAGGGGAACAGGAAGTGCACCATATCAAGAGAGTACCCTATGAGACAAAGGAATCCAGATGGCAGGCCTTGGGTCTCAGACTTTCTACTTGTGATAAATTGCAGCAGAGGGACCAGTGCAGTGCTTGACTCAGTGGGGAAAGCCTGTAGCTCTATCTCAACAGTCAGGCAGCCCTGGTGCTTGTGAAGGGTCTGGAGAGGGGTCTTCTCCCTCTCACCTACCATTGTGGACACAGCTGGAGCTTCTCCCAAAGGAGCTCAGTGCAGGTGCACCTGTAGCATTTTGGAACACTTCAGGGTAATTGCATCCCCACAGGAGGAGTGCCCTCCAGGTTAAGGCTGCCTGAGAGCTAGAGTCACAGTCCCTCTCTACATGCAACATCAGCATTCCTGCAGATGAAAAGAGGTGCTGGTCTGATCTGAGTAACCAGAACACTGAATTTGTGACTCATGTGATGTGGAGCCCACCATAGCTCATGGAGGCCAGCCTGCCTCTGTGGACTCCTCCTCTGGGGACAGGGCGCAGCTAAACAAAAAGCAGCAGAAACCTCAGCAGAGGTAAATGCCCCTGTCTGACAGCTTTGAAGAGAGCAGTGGATCACCCAGCACAGAGGTTGAGATCTGAGAATGGACAGACTGTCTGCTCAAGTGGGTCCCTGACCCTTAAGTAGCTTAACTGGGAGACATCCCCCACTAGGTGCAGATCGACACCTGACAAGGCAGGGTACACACCTGAAACAAAGCTTCCAGAGGAAGAATCAGACAGCAACACTCGCTGTTCAGCAATATTCTATCTTTTGCAGCCTCCACTGCTGATACCCAGGCAAACAGGGTCTGGAGTGGACCTCAAGCAAACTCCAACAGACCTACAGCTGAGGGTCCTGACTCTTAGAAGGAAAACTAACAAACAGAAAGGAGACCCACACCAAAACCCCATCAGTACGTCACCATCATCAAAGACCAAAAGCAGATAAAACACAAAGATGGGGAAAAAGCAGTGCAGAAAAGCTGGAAATTCAATAAATGAGAGCACATCTCCCCTTCCAAAGGAATGCAGCTCATTGCCAGCAACAGAAGAAAGCTGGATGGAGAATGACTTTGATGAGGTGAGAGACGAAGGCTTCAGTCCATCAAACTTCTCTGAGCTAAAGGAAGAACTATGTAACCAGCGCAAAGCAACTAAATACCTTGGAAAAAGAGTGGATGAATGGATAACTAGAATAATCAATGCAGAGAAGACCTTAAAAGAGCTGATAGAGGTGAAAACCATAACATAAGAACTATGTGACAAAATGTACAAGCTACAGTAACTGACTCGATCAACTGGAAGAAAGAGTATCAGCGATTGAAGATCAAATGAATGAGATGAAGTGAGAAGAGAAGTGTGGAGAAAAAAGAGTAAAAAGAAATGAACAAAGCCTCCAAGAAATATGGGGTTATGTGAAAAGACCAAATCTACATCTGATTGGCGTGCCTGAAAATGATGGGGAACATGGAACCAAGTTGGAAAACACTCTGCAGGATATCATCCAGGAGAACTTCCCCAACCTAGTAAGGCAGGCCAACATTCAAATGCAGGAAATACAGAGAACACCACAAAGATACTCCTGGAGAAGAGCAACTCCAAGACACATAATTGTCAGATTCACCAAAGTTGAAATGAAGGAAAAAATGTTAAGGGCAGGCAGAGAGAAAGGACAGGTTACACCCAAAGGGAAGCCCATCAGACTAACAGCAGATCTCTCAGCAGAAACTCTCCAAGCCAGAAGAGAGTAGGGGCCAATATTCAACATTCTTAAAGAATTTAACCCAGAATTTCATATCCAGCCAAACTAAGTTTCATAAGTGAAGGAGAATTAAATCCTTTACAGACAAGCAAATGCTTAGAGATTTTGTCACCACCAGGCCTGCCCTAGAAGAGTTCCTGAAGGAAGCCTTAAACATGGAAAGGAACAACAGGTACCAGCCATTGCAAAAAACACACCAAAATGTAAAGATCATTGATGCTAGGAAGAAACTGCATCAACTAACAAGCAAAATAACCAGCTAATATCATAATGACAGGATCAAGTTCACATATAACAGTATTAATCTTAAATGTAAATGGAGTAAATGGTCCAATTAAAAGACATAGACTGGCAAATTGGATAAAGAGTCAAGATCCATCAGTTTGCTGTATTCAGGAGACCCATCCCACATGCAGAGACATACATAGACTCAAAATAAAGGGATGGAGGAAGATTTACCAAGCAAATGGAGAACAAAAAAATGCAGCAGTTGCAATCCTAGTCTCTGATAAAACAGACTTTAAACCATCAAAGATCAAGAGAGACAAAGAAGGCCATTACATAATAGTAAAGGGATCAATTCATCAGGAAGAGCTAACTATCCTAAATATATATACACCCAATACAGGAGCACCCAGATTCATAAAGCAAGTCCTTAGAGATCTACAAAGAGACTTAGACTCCCATACAATAATAATGGGAGACTTTAACACCCCACTGTCAACATTAGACAGATCAACGAGACAGAAAGTTAACAAGATATCCAGGAATTGAACTCAACTCTGCACCAAGCAGACCTAATAGACATCTACAGAACTTTCTACCCCAAATCAACAGAATATACATTCTTCCAGCACCACACAGCACTTATTCCAAAATTGACCACATAGTTGGAAGTAAAGCACTCCTCAGCAAATGTACAAGAACAGAAATTATAACAAACTGTCTCTCAGACCACAGTGCAATCAAACTAGAACTCGGGACTAAGAAACTCAATCAAAACTGCTCAATTACATGGAAACTGAACAACCTGCTCCTGAATGACTACTGGGTACATAACGAAATGAAGGCAGAAATAAAGATGTTCTTTGAAACCAATGAGAACAAAGATACAACACTAGAATCTCTGGGACACATTTAAAGCAGTGTGTAGAGGGAAATTTATAGTACTAACTGCCCACAAACGAAAGTAGAAATTATCTAAAATTGACACCTTAACATAACAATTAAAAGAACTAGAGAAGCAAGAGCAAACACATTTAAAAAGCTAGCAGAAGGCAAAAAATAACTAAGATTAAAGCAGAACTGAAGGAGATAGAGACACAAAAAACCCTCCAAAAAATCAATGAATCTAGGAGTTGGTTTTTTGAAAAGATCAACAAAATTGATAGAATGCTAATAAGACTAATAGAGAAGAAAAGAGAGAAGAATCAAATAGAGGCAATAAAAAAGGATAAAGGGGATATCACCACCGACCCCACAGAAATACAAACTACCATCAGAGAATACTATAAACACCTCTATTCAAATAAACTAGAAAGTCTAGAAGAAATGGATAATTTCCTGGACACTTACACTCTTCCAAGACTAAACCAGGAAGAAGTTGAATCCCTGAATAGACCAATAGCAGGCTTTGAAATTGAGGCAATAATTAATAGCCAACAAACCAAAAAAAGTCCAGGACCAGACAGATTCACTGCCGAATTCTACCAAAGGTACGAAGAGGAGTTGGTACCATTCCTTCTGAAACTATTCCAATCAATAGAAAAAGAGGGAATCCTCCCCTAACTCATTTTACGAGGCCAACATCATCCTGATACCAAAGCCTGACAGAGATACAACAATAAAAGAATTTTAGACCAATATCCCTGATGAACATCAATGCAAAAATCCTCAATAAAATACTGGCAAACCAAATCCAGCAGTACACCAAAAACATTATCCACCATGATCAAGTGGGCTTCATCCCTGGGATGCAAGGCTGGTTCAACACATGCAAATCAATAAACATAATCCAGCATATAAACAGAACCAAAGACAAGAACCACATGATTATCTCAATAGATGCAGAAAAGGCCTTTGACAAAATTCAACAGCCCTTCATGCTAAAAACGCTCAATAAATTCGGTATTGATGGAACGTACCTCAAAATAATAAGAGCTATTTATGACAGACCCACAGCCAATATCATACTGAATGGGCAAAAACTGGAAAAATTCCCTTTGAAAACTGGCACAAGACAGGGATGCCCTCTCTCACCACTCCTATTCAACATAGTGTTGGAAGTTCTGGCTAGGGCAATTAGGCAAGAAAAAGAAATAAAGGGTATTCAGTTAGGAAAAGAAGAAGTCAAATTGTCCCTGTTTGCAGATGACATGATTGTATATTTAGAAAACCCCATTGTCTCAGCCCAAAATCTCAAGCTGATAAGCAACTTCAGCAAAGTCTCAGGATACAAAATCAATGTGCAAAAATCACAAGCATTCTTATACACCAGTAACAGACAAACAGCCAAAACATGAATGAACTTCCACTCACAATTGCTTCAAAGAGAATAAACTACCTAGGAATCCAACTTACAAGGGATGTAAAGGACCTCTTCAAGGAGAACTATAAACCACTGTTCAGTGAAATCAAAGAGGACACAAACAAATGGAGGAACATACCATGCTCATGGATAGTAGGAATCAATATCGTAAAAATGGCCATACTGCCCAAGGTAATTTATAGATTCAATGCCATCCCCATCAAGCTACCAATGAATTCTTCACAGAATTGGAAAAAACTGCTTTAAAGTTCATATGGAACCAAAGAAGACCCCACATTGCCAAGACAATCCTAAGTCAAAAGAACAAAGCTGGAGGCATCATGCTACCTGACTTCAAACTATACTACAAGGCTACAGTAACCAAAACAGCATAGTACTGGTACCAAAACAGAGATATAGACCAATGGAACAGAGCAGCGCCCTCAGAAATAATATCACACATCTACAGCCATCTGATCTTTGACAAACCTCAGAAAAACAAGAAATGGGAAATGGATTCCCTATTTAATAAATGGTGCTGGGAAAACTGGCTAGCCATAAGTAGAAAGCTGAAACTGGGTCCTTTCCTTGCTCCTTATATGAAAATTAATTCAAGATGGAATAGAGACTTAAATGTTAGACCTAATACCATAAAAACCCTAGAAGAAAACCTAGGTAATACCATTCAGGACATAGGCATGGGCAAGGACTTCATGTCTAAAACACCAAAAGCAATGGTAACAAAAGCCAAAATTGACAAATGGGATCTAATTAATCTAAAGAGCTTCTGCACAACAAAAGAAACTACCATCACAGTGAACAGGCAACCTACAGAATGGGAGAAAATTTTGCAATCTACTCATCTGACAAAGAGCTAATGTCCAGAACCTATGAAGATCCGGTCCCTGCACTCCAACCTGGGCGACAGAGTGAGATTCCGTCTCAAAAATAAAATAAAAATAAAAATAAAAATAAATTTACAAGAAAAAAACAAACAACCCCATCCAAAAGTGGGCAAAGGATATGAGCAGACACTTCTCAAAACAAGACATTCATTCAGCCAACAGACACACGGAAAAATGCTCATCATTACTCGCCATCAGAGAAATGCAAATCAAAACTACAATCAGATACCATCTCACACCAGTTAGAATGGCAATCATTAAAAAATCAGGAAATGGCCAGGCACGGTGGCTCAAGCCTGTAATCCCAGCAGTTTGGGAGGCCAAGATGGGTGGATCACGAGGTCAGGAGATCGAGAGCATCCTGGCTAACATGGTGAAACCCCATCTCTACTAAAAATACAAAAAACTAGCCAGGCATGGTGGCAGGTGCCTGTAGTCCCAGCTACTTGGCAGGCTGAGGCGGGAGAATGGCATAAATCCAGGAGGCGGAGCTTGCAGTGAGCTGAGATCCGGTCATTGTACTCCAGCCTGGGTGACAGAATGAGACTCCATCTCAAAAAAAATAAAAATAAAAATAAAAAATCAGGAAACAACAGGTGCTGGAGAGGATGTGGAGAAATAGGAACAATTTTACGTTGTTGGTGGGACTGTAAACTAGTTCAGCCATTGTGGAAAACAGTGTGGTGATTCCTCAAGGATCTAGAACTAGAAATACCATTTGACCCAGCCATCCTA
>NC_065578.1:220011504-220046733 GCF_024542745.1 Macaca thibetana thibetana
CGGGCCTCAGACATGCATCAGTGCTACAACAGCCTCAGTGGTCACAGGATATTATCTGAGACCCACTCCAATTCCAGTGTCCATGGGATTACAGCATTGCACAGCACCAGTCATGGCAGTCCCAGGCTTAGGGCACCACCTAGAGCTGCACTGCCCACAGCAATCTAGAGCTTAGGGACCAACAGACAACCTGCTCAAAATCTCTAGACAGGCTTACTACTAAAAATGTTTCAGGACAAAACAAATCTACAAAGACTAGGACAAGTAATCTATTTTATTCATGACTACAGAAGCATGCATGACTACAGAAGCAAGAAAAATCAAAAAGCATACACACCAAACAAACAAATGGAGATGTATAAATTTCCTAACAAAGAATTTGAAATAACAGTTTTAGGGAAGTCCAGAAAACTTCATGAAAATACACAGAAACCATTGAAACAAATGACAAATACAATATGACCAGAATGATAAACTTAGCAAATATTGAAATAACTTAAAAAATCTAACAAATTCTAAAGCTGAAAAATATAATGAACAAAATGTAAACTTCAGTGAGACCATCAACAGCAGAATGGATCAGCCAAAGAATCTGTGAACTCAAATCCAGGTTATATGAAAATAGAGAAGAGGAAAAATGAAAAATAGTAAAGGAAACTTATGACATTTATGGGACAGCAACAAAACAGCAAATTTTTGAGTCACTGAAGGAGAGGGAAGAAAATGATAGAGGGGTAGAAAGCTTATATAAAAAATAATAGAAAAGTTTTCAAACCTAGAAAAAGATGTAAATAACCATGTACAGTGAGTTGAAAAAGTAACCAATCAGGTTCAATCCAAACAAAACTACCCCTAAGACATATTATAAACAAACCATCAAAAATCGGAGGGAAGCTTCTCTGTATTGGTGGCAGTAGGTAAGGCTTTTCTAGCTCCTTACTTCCACTCTATCCCCCAAGTTCCACCAGCACTGACTCAAGGAAGAGTATGCAGCTAGACTAGTGAGATTGGGATGAGCTTACAAAGTCAAGAGAGAACCCTATCGTTCCTTGCTCACCCATAGATTATGTACCGTTACTCAAGGCTGGCTGTATTTGTTAGAGAAGAGAAAGTCTTCTTGTATTATATATGAGCTGAATTATTGCTTATCTGAGAATTACCAGAAAAGTTTCCACCCAAGACAGGAAAAGAGAATAGAGCCAATATTTTGGGATTTCCAGAGCAATGAAGAGAAAAGAAAATCTACTGTGTTAGTATTGCCCCTAACAAACCATACTTTTTTCTTTCCTAGGAAGCGATATTCACAACAATGGAGATTAGCAATACCTGAAGCACAAATAACACTGAACAGAGCTGAGCTTCAAAGCACTCTGAGAAATGGTTAAAGCAGGTATAAAGAGAGAAAACTGGAATTTTGTCTATGCTTATCATCTACCTTCAAGGAGAAAGACAGTTGGGTTCAGCTATTTCAAAACAATGGTTAGAAACTACTTAATAAAAAGTTCTTAAGCTTTTTACTATTTATTTATGTATTGGTTTATTTATTTATTTTGAGATGGAGTTGCTCTGTCCCCCAGGCTGGAGTGCAGTGGCACACTATCTGCTCACTGCAATCTCTGCCTCCCAGGCTCAAGCAATTCTCTTGCATCAGCCTCCCAAGTGCTGGGATTGCAGGTGGCCACCACCATTCCTGGCTAATTTTTGTATTTTTAGTAGAGAAGGGATTTCACCCTGTTGGCCAAGCTGGTTTCAAACACCTGACCTCAAGTGATCCACCTTCCTCAGCCTCCCAAAGTGATGGGATTATAGGCCTGAGCCACTGTGCCTGGCTCTTACTGTTTTTATGAGAAAACTAATAATTCAAATTAAATTGAACCAAATGGTTTTCTCATAAGATGGAGCAACGTTCTGCATGCTGGAAAATGAGATGCTCTTGGAGTCTTTGCATCTTGGCCCTCTACTATTGTTTTCCACATTGATATTTATATGTTCTGTTTAGAGACTTGATGTGTTCCCAGAACTTTCTGAAGAGCCCCACCACATCCTCATTTCTCAGGAGGTAGATGAGGGGGGGGGGGCGGGGTTTAGCATGGGAGTGAGTACAGTGCAAAATACAGATACAGCTTGTTCCTGCTCAGGGCTGTGGGAGAAACCCTGTGTCACATGCATATATTTAAACACACACTTCCTAAGTAAAGACACTGAAAGATGGGAGGACCAAGTGGCCAAAGCTTTGTTCCTACTTTAGGGGGATTTCATATGCAGGACTGAGGAAGATGAGGTATGAGAAGCCATAAGTCCAAGCTGAAACAGATAAGAAGTAGAGAGCCACAGGCCAAGATCAAATGGTAACAAGGAGAGAGTCTGCATTTGAACCAGGCAGTCTGACTCAGGGTCCGCACGTCTCTCAACCATGGATGACCACCACAGACACCTTGTTCCTTTCTTATCCCCCATATTCTGGCTTGTCTCTTGCCATGTACACTTCCCCTTAGGCTCCACACCTGACCCCCCCACGATCCTGTTCCCGTATCTCACCTTGACTGAGAGCCAAGCCAGGAATGAAGCATCTGAAATAATGTTGAGGAGAAAAGCTGAAGTGAGTGGAGAAGGACATCACTTTGTGTCCTTTACTTTCCGTCGGCCACTGCCTGTCTCCCAGTCTAGACCCTACCTACAGGTGCGGCCTCCAGCACAGCTCATCTCTCGCATTGTCTCCGTGTAGAACCCATATCCCTGCTCAGATTAAATATATGTAATCCCCTAGTTGTAGATTTGGGGGCCTGTGGAAATGAATCTCTCATAAACTGCTGAAGGGTACAAATTAACACAGCTTGAGAGAAGTGACCTGGAGTGAGCTTCACTTCACACTAAGCCAGGACCAGATTATTAATCCCAACAAAATAGTTTGTTTATAGTCCCTCTCGTGGACTCCAGAAGAGGAAGACGGAAGATAGGAGGCAGGACTGACTTGCAGCTCCCGCTCGGATGGACAGAGCAGCATGTGGAGATTCACACTGTGGACTTTTGCACAAGAACTACCATAGGACATACCGGAAAGCCAAGAGAATCCAAACACCCTTTGACACTGCAGGCTCTGTGCCAAAAACTGAGCATCAAAATGTGTGAAAGTGTAAAAGGGGGATGGCTCCACCCACAGACACACATCCTCCCTGGGGAACCTGAAGGTCCAGATGGTGTGAAAATGATTTAATCTTACATGGAGCTGAGATGAATTTAGAGAGCCAAGCAAAATACACAGGTAAGGGAAGCAACAACAAGAGCTATGCAGGGCACTCTTGGCCCCCAGGGAAGCCATCTCTGACTTTGTCTTGCAGGGGTCCTTTGGGAGGACTGCCAGTGGAATTGGGGAAGGACCACAAGAAGGAACTTTCAGATCAATTTTGTAATAATCTTGACTAATGTGAAGTTTCCTGGACAGAACCTGGGGAGGGGAAACTTGGGGTGCAGACACAAGCACAGAAGCTGAGGCACACAGAGAGGCATGAAACCTAAAAGCCCTGCTTGCTTTCTTAATGAGGGGCTTGTAGACTGGGGCAAGTTCTCAGCCCTGCTCACCAGCTACCTGGAAAAAAACTCAGTGCTACTGGGGGCACAAAGTGGAGGTGAGACTGGCCTTTTGTGCTGCGTGGGAGCTGGGTGAAGCCTGTAACTGCTGGTTTCCCCCACTTCCCTGGTGACCTGCATGACACAGCAGAGGCAGTCATAACCCCCTTGGGAACATAACTCCATCAGTCTGAGGACCACACCCCAGTCCCACACAGCAGCCAAGGCAAACCCTGCCTCAGGAGAGTCTCAGCTCAGACACCCCAATTCCACACAGCAGCCATAGTAAGCCTCACCCAAGGAGAGTCTTAGCTCAGACACCCCAATTCCACACAGCCGCCAAGTCAAGCCCCACCCAAGGACAGTCTGAGCTCAGACATGCCTAACACTGCCCCCACCTCATGGCCTTCCTCTACCCACCCTGGGAGCCAAAGATAATCTCATGGGAGCTCTGAGGTCTGGCCCTTTGTCTAAGAAATCTGCATACTTACCCAGGTAACCCTAAGGCAAGCTTGTATCTTCCCTACACTACTGCAGCTGATGCACTCTTGAAAGAATCAACTGCTGGCTGGAGACCAACCAGCACACTTATAAAAAAAATACAGCCAAGGACCCTCACAGGGTCCACTTCACTCCCCTCCTACTTCCACCACAGCATGTGCTGGTATCTATGGCTGAGAGACCTGAAGACAGATCACACCACAAAGCTCTCTGTGGACACTGTCCAGCACCAGCCCAGAGCCCAGTAGCTTTGCTGGGTGGTTAGATGTGGAAGAGAAATAACAATCTCTGCACTTTGGTTGTCAGAAAGCCCCATCCCTAGAAGGGGGTAGATACCACATCAAGGGAGCACCCCATGGGACAAAAGAATCTCAACAGCAACCCTTTAGCTCCAGATCTTCTGTCTCACATAGTTTACCCAAATGAGAAAAATCCAGGAAAACTATTCTGAAATGTGACAAAACAAAGTTTTCTGACACCCCCAAAAGATCACACTAGCTCACTAGCAATGGATGCAAACGAAGGAGAAATCCCTGAATTGCCAGATAAATGATTCATAAGGTCAGTATTAAACTACGCAAAGAAGCACCAGAGAAAGGTGAATACCAACTTAAAGAAAATTTTAAAAATGTTACAAGACATGGATGGAAAAAATCTCCAGAGAAATAAAACACAATCAAACTTCTGGAAATCAAGGACATAGAGAAAAATGCAAAAATTTGTGTACTTCTTTAGATATAAACAAACCAATGATGCATGGCATCAGGATAAATTCAGAAATAATTATTAAACAAGATTCCATGTGGTAGAGATGAACAATTAGATTTTGTCTATGTTCAAGTGAATGGTGTTTTCAAACCCAGAAGATGATAGAAGGAATGAAAAATTTTAACTTTAAGCTGCTGAGGGAAGCTTGAAAATAATTAAGTCTGACATTTGATATTCTTTATAACCATATTATTAATTAACCTACAAAAACCCCAAAGTAAAAGGAAACAACAACAAAAAAAGCCTTTAAGAATGAGTCTCACTCTGTCGTCCAGGCTGGAGTGCAGTGCTGCTGTCTCATTGCAACCTCAGCCTCCCCAGGTTCAAGCGATTCTCCTGCCTCAGCCTCCTGAGTAGCTGGGACTACAGATGCGCGCCTCCACGCCGTGTTAATTTTTGTATTTTTAGTAGAGATGGGGTTTCACCATGTTGGCCAGGCTGGTCTGAACGCCTGACCTCAAGTGATCTGCCCGTGGTGTCCCCCAAAGTGCTGGATTACAGCCATGAGCCACAGTTCCCCACTGATTGGGTTAATTCAATTGCTTTGTCTTCAAGCTCTGATTTTTTTTTTTTTTTTTTTTTTTTTTTAATGCCAGTACCATCTTGTTTTGGTGTTTAATAGCTTTGTAGTATATTGGATAGTATGATGCCTATAGATCTATTCATTTTGCTCAGAATTGCTTCAGATGTTTGGAGTCTATTATGCTTCCATATGAACTTTAGGATTGTTTTTTCTATTTCTGGGAAGAATGTCTTTTGTATTTGGATAGTGTTTGCTTTAATTCTGTAGCTCTCTTTTGGTAGATGGACATTTTAATGATATCAGTTCTTCTAATCCACGAACACACGGAATCTTTCCATTTGTTTGTGATCGCTTCCATTTCTTTGAGTTCTGTGGTTTTTCCTGTAGAGATCTTTCACTTCCTTGGCTAAATTTATTCCTAGTTATTTTGTATTTACTTTAGCTTTTGTAAATGAGGTTGCCTTATTTCACTTTCAGATTGTTCACTGTTGGCATATATAAATGCCACTAATTTTGTATGTTGATTTTGTATCTTGCAAATTTACTGAATTCATTTATCAGTTCTAACAGTCTTTGCTGGTATCTTTAGTATTTTTTTTTTTTTTTAATACATGACCATGTCATCTGTAAACAGGGAAAATTTGACTTCCTTTCTTTCCAATTTAGAGGCTTTTGTTTCTTTCTTTTGCCTAATTGCTCTGGCTAAGACCAGACACAACTTCTTTTTCTCTTTTTTCTCTCCTGAATTCATTTGAATTCACGATGTTATTCTTGTTTTTGAATAGTTTCTAGTTGTGCTTTTGTGGGTGTGGATGAATGATCCTGGAGAATCTTCTATTCATCTATCTTGTTGCTATAACTCCTATGAGTCTTTGTTGACTTTAAAAATACAGTTTGCTGTTAGAGTATAGAAGCTCTGATTTGTGTACATTGATTTTATATCCTGAAACTTTCCTGAATTTGTTTATTAGGGAAGTTTTTGTTGAAGTCTTTAGTTTTTTTATATGTAATATTATTTTATAAGCAAACAGAAACCATGTCACTTTTTCCTTTCCTATTTACATTTTTATTTTCCTTACATAATTGCTTTGTCTGGGACTTCCAGTACTATGTTACATAAAAGTGGCAAGAATGACCATTCTGGTTTTTTGCTGAATCTTAGAGAAAAAGCTTTCAACATTTCATTGTTAAGTATTGTGTCAGCTGTGGGTTTATCACATGTGGGCTTTATTATGTTGAGATACATTTCTTGTATACCTAATTTGTTGAGAGTTTTGGAATTTTGTCAAATGCTTTTCTCCATCTACTTAATCACACAATTGTATCATTCATTCTGTTAATGTGCTATGTGATGTTTATTATTTTGCATCTGTTGAAGCATCCTTGCATCCCTGGGATGAATCCCATTTGATCATGGTGAATGCTTTTTGAAATGTACTTTTAAATTCAGTTTGCTACCTTTTTTTGAAGAATTTTGCATTCATGTTCCCAAAAGATATTGACCTGTAGTTCCTTTTTTGTTCCCGTGTCCTTATGTGGCTTTGGTATTAGGGTAATTCTGGCCTTGTAAAATGAATTTAGAAGTATTCCCACTTCCATTTTTTGGAAGTGTTTGAGAAGAATTGGTATTAGTTCTTTCAATTTTTGATAGAATTTTGCAGTGAGTCCATATTGTCCTGGGCTGCTATTTTCCTTTTTGGTGGGAAACTTTTATTACTACTTCATTGCATAATTCATTATTGGTTTGCTTAGATTTACTATTTATAATTCAATCCTGATAGGTTTTATGTATCAATGAATTTATATCTTCCAGTTTATCTAATTTTTGGCATGCAATTCTTCATTATACTTTCATAATCTTTTGTATTTCTGTGGCCTCAGTTCCCTTTTACAATTTCTGATTTACTTTATCCTTCTTAATTTTTTTTCCACAAAAAGACTTTTATCTGATTTGCATTTTTTTAATCATTTGTTTTGTTTCTTCTATTATTAATTCATCTACTAATTTGGGGTTTCTTTTTTCTAGCTAATTAAGGTACAATATTACCTTTTCTTATTTGAGGTCTTTCTTCTTTATTGATGTAGCCCTTTATCGCTATAAACTTCCCCTTTGATCTGCTTCCGCTGTGTCCTGTAGGTTTTGGTATCTTGAATTTTCCATTTTCATTTGCCTCAAGCAACATTTTATTTTCATTTTTTTCATTGACACACCTATTGTTTAGGATCATACTGTTTAATCACCGTTTATTTGTAAACTTTTGGAGAATTCTTCATTTACAGTTTAAACTGCTGTGATCAGAAATGGTGCTTGATATTTTTATCTTAAGTCTTTTCTATACTAAACATGTGATCTAATCGAGAAAATGTTTCATGTGCAATTGGGAATAGGGTGTGTTCTGCAGCTACTGAATAAAATGTTTTGCATATGCTTTTTAGGTCCATCGCCCTAGAGCGCAACTTAGCTGTTATTTCACTGTTGACTTCCTTTCTGGATAATCTTTCCATTGCTGAAAGTGTGGTGAAGTTTCTTAGTATTATTTTATTGCTATCTCTCCCATTTCCCGTTAGATCTATTAATAGTTAACTTTATATATTTAGGTGCTCTAATGTTTTGTGCATATATAGTCACAATTACTATACACTTTTTGTTGAATTGGCTTTTTAATCATTATGTAAGATCTTCTTTGTCTCTTTCTACAGTTCTGGACTTCAGTCTATTTAATCTGATGTAAGCACAGGTACTCCTGCTCTTTTCTGGTTACGACTTGCATGGGATATCCTTTTTGACCACTTCACTTCAGTCTACATATGTCCTTGCAAGTTAAAGTAATTGTTGAAGGTAACATTTTTTATTCATTCTGTCACTGTATGGCTTTTGATTGGACAATTTAATACATTTACATTCAAGATAACTTTTGATACATAGGGACTTAATACAATAATTTTGTTAGTCGTTTTCCAGTTATTTTGTAGTCTTTTTTCCTTCCTTCCTATCTTCTTTTGGGGCTAAGTGATGTTTTATCTAGTGTATGCATTGATTCCTTGTGTTAAAATATTATTTGTCTGTGTACTACAGGTTTTTGCTTCGTAGTTACAAGACTTACCAAAAATATTAAACAGGTTATTTTAATCTACTAAACAACTTAATGTTGAGCACAATAAAACTCTACAAAAAAGCATTTTAAGAGGTTTTGCTATATTTTATTTCCTGTTACAAATATGTTTTAAAATAACCATCGAATGTGTCTGTAATTATAATATACAGCAAATTGAGAGTTGACACAGGTTCTTTAACTCATCCAAGTTAGAGTATGCCTTTTATATTGTCTGAGTTCAGGAAAAATATTAAAAACTAGTTCTCTCATATTTTTTTCCAAAACACTACAGAATCTTTGTTATAGTCATAAAATAATTGGATGTGGTGAGAGAAGAGGAATCTGTACTTTTGAAACCACCTGATTATTCACAAGTTGGACATAGCCAAATAGGAAATTATAGGCAGGCAGCTACCACATTTGTGCTTTTATGCAACAGATTCAGCAGGTCCCCACCTCAAATGTCCTCCTATCAGCCTATCCTGGTGTAAAGGCACGGTCGACTCCACTTAGATCAACATCATTTAGATCACCGTTCTCATTTACCTAGTGTCTATGTTTTTGGTCTTGCACATCTCCAATTGGTTACCACACAAATAATATTTCCAAAACGCAAATCTGATCATATCACTATTGTTTTTAAAACCCTGGGCCACACAAAGGCAAGAAAGGAGGCTAAAATGAAATAAGAAAGAAGGATCTCCTGGAGCATTGATCTCTCTCGCTTGGTGAGAGCCTGTCTTTACCATGCTGTGCTTTTCCCTTCAGCATGTCTCTGAGCACGTTTCCCTGCCTCCACTATCACACACTCAGCTGAGGGTAACTTCTAGTCACTATTCATTCAGCACTGAGCCACAGAGTCTCCTCTCAGCTCCTTGTTTGAACTCAGATGTCACAGATGGAATTAGTGTGTCCTTATGAGCTGTACACTTCACAATGAGTATCAAAACAATTTTATTACGTTTGTTTGCATAAACAACTACATGTATTTTTCCAATTCCTTGGAAAAAAGTAGCCATGTGCTATTCCAAATTTAATCTTATTTAGCTATTTTTAATTATAATAAAGCACAAAATGTTTGTTGAATAAACGAAGGATTGAATGTTGATGCCATCACTTTCCTTGTTTGTATAACAAGTTACATGTTTGAAATCTCAGCTCAGGAATCACCCTGGGCAGGTAACCTTCCCTAAAACTCCTTCCACTCAGGTGTAATATTTTTTCTGCAGTCCATTATGTGATCTTACATCCTCAGTATACCATATGGCACTGAATATTTCAGAGAGGCAATATCGACTAGGTGCTGTCAGAATCAGACCATGCAGAAAAAGGTAGCCCTCAATAAAGAGGGGATGACTGGATTTTCTCAGTAATTATTAGACACAATGAAATGAGCATGATTTCTAAGATGTCACAATTCACCAAGTGAAAAGAGAATATTTTCAAAAAGGAAGAAAAGCCTGGCATTTAATTCTTTATTTGTAAATTATTTGAAATTTACAGAAAACTATCATTAAAAAAGAATAGTACAATTAATACCTACATACCGTTCACCTAGACTCAACTGTGGCAGCAACACTGTGCTCAGTTTGTTTCACTGCCCCCCTCTCTCCCTCTCATCATTTGAACACCTCATGACCTTTATTTCTCTAAATATTTTATTATGCATTTCCTAAGGTTATGAATACTTTTTCACAAAATTAAAGAGCAGTTATCCACTTCCAAAAATGTTACATTACTACAACACAATTGTATAAGAATTTTTGGTGGACAAGGATGGCAAAATAGAATTTCCACACAGTGGAAGAATTCCTCAACATGAGATAAAAATGAGATGAGACATCATGGTATGAGAGTTTAAGGAACAACACGGGGATAAAATCCTAAGTACCTGATGGGTAGAGAAAAGGAAAATAAATCATTATATCCAAATGTCCTACTTTATGATTTCCTAAAGAACAATTCTCACAGTTAACATTTTCTTCAGAGCCCCCATGACATCCTTATTCCTAAGACTATAGATTAAAGGGTTCAGCACTGGAGTGAGGATGGTATAGAAGACAGATACCATCATGTCCTTCTCAGGGGTGTGGAAGGAGCTGGGGAGCATGTAGGTGTAGATGGCAGCCCCATAGAAGAGGATGACCACAGTCAGGTGGGAAGAGCAGGTGGCAAAGGCCTTCTTCCGGCCCTCTGCTGAGTTCATCCTGTGGATGGTGAGAAGGTTAAGTAAATAGGAGCTTGAAATGACCATCACAGAATGAGGAGCATGAGAACACAGCATAGGTACATGAGGGTCTCATAGAGGGAGGTGTCCAAGCAGGACAGGACCGTTAATACAGCAGGAACTTCACAGAAGAAATGATCAATCTCCCGGGATCTGCAGAAGGGGAAGGTCATGGTGATGGGAGTGAGCATGAAGCCATCCACTGAGCCCAGGAGCCAGCAGCCCGAGGCCAGGAAGAGACACACCCTATGGGTCATGAGGACAGGGTAACGGAGAGGATGGCAGATGGCCACGTAGCGGTCATAGGCCATGGCAGCTAAAAGGAAAAATTCCGAACCTACTAGTGTCACATAGAGGAACATCTGCATCCCACACTCAGGGGCTGAGAGCTGATTCACACCCATGACCTGGTCCAGGAGCATCTTGGGCACAGTGACAGAAATGTACACCATGTCCATGAGAGACAACTGACTGATGAAAAAGTACATGGGGGTGTGGAGGTGGGCGTCACAGTGTATCAGAAGGTTCAGGACAGCATTTCCAGACAATGCCATCAGGAAAACCACAAAAATGACCACACACAGTAGAGCTGGATGTTTGGATGGTCTGAAGAGTCCCATCAGGATGAAATCTGACCATCCAGTGTGGTTGGCCATCCAGGTGGTGTTGGCCATGAGGTTTCACCTAGGCCACCAAGAGAGTTTTGGAGTTAGTGTAATGCATCCCTTTGTAACAAGTGTTTAGTGAGTACTCACGTTCGTGTATGCCGATTGTGCTACCTGAGTAAGTCTCGTGGGTCTGGATATTTTAGTATATAAATGACATATAACAAATTTACAAAAAGAATTCACAACTATAGGCCAAAAGAATTGGTAACTAATAGTAAGGTTGTCACGGTTCAAATTAATAAACTTTCCTCATAGTGTCATTTATCAACAAGTGCTGGAAATTTGCAGAACCACCCTCCTCTGCTAACACAAATGTGACTCATTGAAAGATAAATCAAACTCGTCATTTCTAGAGTTTTTGTCATAGAGGGCTAGATTGAATTAACATCTCTGGTTTAAGAAAATAGGCATCTTCAAAATACTCAGGGGTATATTTGATATAAGAAAGATGTAGCAAGTAACTAAAGCGTAACTTGGAAAAGTTATACCAGATGTTTGAAATTCTTCCCCCCATAGGATCGGGCCATGCTGTGAGGCTCTGTGATTGCATGGAGCGAGCCTCACATTCTCATGAGCAGGGAAGGGTCCTCACACACGACTGACCCTTTAGACATTGCAGGACATGAGTAAGGAGCACACACACAGACCCCAGCATAGGTCCATCTTTTTCTCTATCTGCCATTCCTTTCTCCAGTCTACATCAAAAAGAAAAAAAATCATGTTTGAGCTCAGGTGTGATGAGGGTAAAATGAGGAAACGTAATGAAAGTGTTTAGAATAGTACAGTTTCTGATGAACACATATACTCTTAGCTTAAAGAGTTAATATCTACATTATTCTGCACAACCTACCTAAGATGGTTGCTACTATGATTATTATATAAGATGCATTAACTTCCATTCTCCAGATGCAGTACCTGTTCATACATTTAAGAAGTTGATTTTCAAAATAAAAATGCAGAAGGTCTGCAAAATAAAGCATATGACCCACTTGAAAAAAACAACTTTGGTTTTTATATTTGTGTGTTTATGTGTAAATATTCTGGTTTTATGTAAATATAATGTAAACATATTTATGTAAACATACACAGGTGAATATATAACTATATTCTACATTTCTTATTTTAACCTTGGTTATGCAGAGCTTTTTGGAGAATCCCATGTCCTTCCTGTCTAGTATATGGTCCTCCAACCTCATCTCCTTATAGCTCCCCTCATTTTAAAGCTCATTAAATCTCAGCAAGGAATAACTAGAATTTGGAGGGTCACTGCTGTTTATCAGACAAAGCTTCAGTTGGTTTTGCAAACGTCATGTGCTTCACTGCCTGCCACAATCAATCTTTCATTCCACTGAGAGCAGGGAGGAAATCAAACACTGAGATGCCTCTGACTTCAACTCACTGTTTCCTTCTCTACCGTGACACTCACAGCCTGTCTGTGTTATATGCTGAAGATGAATCAAAGATGAATTGAACTTCAGTGCACTTAAGGAGGTCACAGTGAGTCTATTCAGGGAAAAATGATTTTGTAAATGGGATTTAAAGCGGAATTTTTAAAATAGCTACAAAATAAATAAGGGCAATAGACACAAAATATATCCGGCCTTTCTGAAATAGTCCATAACAGTTTTTCCACGTTTTCTCCGAAAGAAATTAAACCTTTCCAACTTTTCAACTTCTGACATGTTAAATGTTAAATTTTGATAGCCCTTGTCAAGAATAAGAACATAGTAACTCCTCTTTCTGGGAAGACTTTAGCTGTGGTTATGATGCAGGGACATTTTAGAATGAATTTACAAGTTTCAAATACATTTTGTATTCTTATAATTATAAAAACTAGTTAATATTCAATTCACCAAAAGTTCCAATATGCTGGGATGCTTTGATGCTTTAATATAAATACCCAACAAATCTGAGACATTTTGTGTGTCTATATATTTCTATATATACGAATAGATAGGTAGGTAGGTGGGTAGATGATTTGTGTCAAACACGGTCCCCACTGGCAAATGGTGACTGAGATCTGTGTACAATTTTAAAACATTCCAATAAACTGCAAAACACAACTGCTGATCTCGTCTGTATTTGTGGCCAAAGTGAAGCAAGGACCAGAGTGACCAGCACATTTGAAGCCTTAAAACGTATTTGCTCAGTAAATTCAGGGGAAGCAGGAGGGCAGGGAGATGCGGGGTTTGCTAAGCAAATCTTTGTGCTGCACTTTGGTAAATGGGGATCACTATCATGAAGCCACTCAGAAAGCTCACCCAGGACATGGGACAGATATGGAAACACTGTGTCCACACGTAGTGACTGGTCCCCTGTTCATTCTTGTTCTTCTCTATCCGCTTGTTTGAATTTTATGTAAATTGCTTAATGCATGTTTAACTTGGGATTTATTATAAGTATAAATAGAGTCATATCAAATCTTTATTTGAAGCAGACACCATCCCAGGAATTGTTCTAATACCAATATTAAAATTGTTTAATACTTTACATTTCTTCTTTCCCAAGAGCCTATGAGTTACTTCATATTATTTTCTCTTTTTACATATTATAAAAATTCAGGTTCTCAGGGTGCCTGCCTAATGTCACACACCTAACCTGAGAAAGAACGCATGTCTCAGCCCAAGAGTGGGACCCAGAGCACGTGACTCTGCCTCAGTTCTCTAACGGACACCATCCTCCCTCCGCAGTCTACACTTGGGTTTAGGCCACACTCTGTGGGTTTTATCAGGGAAATATAAAATGATTGAGACATTGTTTCTAGAGTTTTGTAACCCTCAGAAATCATCGCCACTCAAAAGAAAATCAGTCACTTTTCCTCTATAAAACTTTAGTGACAGGAAAAATAAATGCATCTTTGTATAAAAATCCCAAAATATAGAAAAAGATTTTTTCCATAAATGGAAATTGAAAATCCATTTACAATTATGTCACAGTAAATAAGTGTTATATAGAAGTTTTAAGAAAGAATCACAAGTGTTTTTCTCCATTAAAAAATTAAGACAAAATGAGGAAATACTGTGAAGAACTAACAGAATGTTTCAGAAGCAGAACAAGTGGAGAGCCGTGATTACCTTTTTGTTCCTAATAGAATGTTTCAGAAGCAGAACAAGTGGAGAGCCGTGATTACCCTTTTGTTCCTAATAGAATGTTTCAGAAGCAGAACAAGTCGAGAGCAGAGCTTACCCTTTTGTTTCTATCAGTACTGCCTGTCTTCTGGCAGAACTCACCATCAGACACTGTCTTGAACCTCACCGAGACGAGCTGGTGGTGTGTGGTCAGGTTAAGAGCACAAAGAGAAGTAAGGAGGTGACATCATGCCTGCTTTTACCATGTCCACTAGGGGAGTGGATGAAAGCTTTCCGTTGACACATCACCTCTGGGATTTGAAGAAGAATGCAATTAAGAGAGCTAAAGAAGTCAGTAGGTAGCTCTCCTGAACCATTCTGGTTTTCTTCTAATGGCTTTTAAAATTTTTACCTCTGTTTTTAAATGCATACTCTTAACCAATATTTATAATAATCTCAGATCTCATCATCAAAATCTTCTCTATGAAACATATGAGTTAGTTAATAGACTTAACCTTTTCCACTTTACAAAATATATTCTATATGTATGTATACAATAATAAGATGTATATATTCTATATGTATGTATAGAATAAGAGCTAGTCCTGATGAGAGATACGGTGTCTGGGCAAGGGGTTTTTGGTGGAGGAGGTAAAGTTGGATTGCTATTTATACACACAGGAATTTGGGGGCTGGGCAGGTTGGCATGGAACGCTGAAACAAATTTGGGACTCCAGTTGCCCAGTACACATTTAGATGAAGATTATGCAGCAAGGCTAGTGCATCCATGAATCCAGAGTTCATAAGAGAAGGCAGTCCTGAAATCATGGGTGTGAGAACCAGTGTGTCTGGAGGAAACAATGGGATTGCACAAGGAAGGAGGGTCAACATCCTATCCCAGAAGCCAGAGCAGGGGAGGCTAAGTTTACACATGATCTCTTCTTTTCCATTGGTCTTTCACTGGATTCCTTTAAAATACCTTGTTTTATTGGGTGTTCCCCTCATGACGATTTTAAACATCTAGTGAAACAATTCTTGTCTTCCTGTATGTTCATGTTCAAAATAGTCAAGCTTTTAACAGTTATTTTTTCCCTTTCAGTTGATCTATTTGGCTAGGTTCAAAAGATCTAACTAATCGTACTGATTGGAATACAATAAAATATATTTGGAAAGAGCTGATATTGTTAAAATGTTGCAGATTTTTATAAACAAGCATGATAGGTCTCCCAGGCATCCAAACACTTAGAGGTCGAGTATGGATTTTAAAATAATTTTAATAAAATTCTTCCACAATAATTCAGATTATTGAGATATATATTTTTTGAAGAGAATATTTTTATTTAAAAATACTTAAAACGTATTAACAATGACAAGAACTATTGATACATATTTTTTCAACAGTAATATTTATGGTGGAAATCCTGCTTAAGTTTTACCTTTTTTACATTTTAAATGTAAACTGAGAAAATATTTATAAAAGCAAAAATAAATGTTAAGAGCTATAAACATATAAAACATGTCAAAAATTTTGTAAACGATCCTGAAGACACCATCAGAGATATAAAGAAATGGAAAGATACATGCCCAGAACAAAGGAAGAGGGGCCACCACCTTTATGGACTGGAGGTCAGGATATCAAGCCAAAGAGGACCTCAAGTCCTAAAATCTACTGAAACTTGCCCTGACAGTTTCAGGCTTGCTTTGGCTCCAAGATTTCTTTATTACTTCCAATTTCTCTTTTTCAGAATAGGAATGTCCATCCTACACATCAGTGTCACTGTTGTATCTTGACAGCAGATAACTTGCTGTCTGGTTTCACAGTTTTAAATTTAACTTACTGAGTAAAATCCAAGTTGAATAATGTGCTAGAGAACTATTCTTAATACAAAGATTAAAAATATTAGCATGATGGTAGAAGAGGAGCTCCTATAATCGTATCCCCTCATAGCAGCAATAATATAGCAGCCAACCAGGCACAAAAGTCTCTTGCTGGGAACTTCTGGATCTTGGTAAGAAGTGTCAAAACTGTGGTGAATCCCAGCACTGAAAAGAGCTATTTTGAGAAGGCAGGACCTCAAAAAAAAAAAAAAAAAAACCCCAAAAGTGGGTGGAGGATATGGACAGACACTTCTCAAAAGACATTTATGCAGCTAACAAACATGAAAAAAAGCTCATCATCACTGGTCTTTAGAGAAATGCAAATCAAAACCACAATGAGATACCATCTCACACCAGTTAGAATGGCGATCACTAAAAATTCAGGAAACAGATGCTGGAGAGGAGGTGGAGAAATAGGAATGCTTTCACAAAATCAGTTTTTAAAAGTAAGTGAAAAGACCAAGAAAAATTCCATAGCTGCGTGTGGAGCGCAGAGTGCTTCCCTACCTCTGAAGTCACAAAAGATGATGCCAAATCAGGTGTTTTAATTGTGTGTAACTTTAGTAGCAGGGGAGAAAGAGAAACTGAACAAATATTAAGCTAATAGGTAACTTACACTCTAATTATGATTTTTGTAACTTTCCAATATGTTTATGTTTTTGTGTTTGTGTGTACATGATATAATTAGGGGGCAATTCGGAGATTGCGTTATTTCTGTAACTACATATAGATTTCTTTGAGGCCAGAAGTTGTGGAATTTAAGACTTTCTTTTCCTTAAGAGAATGAAGCTATACAAAAACCCTCTGTGATGAGGAATTGTGTAAAACCATCGTCATTTGAGTTAGAATTATTTAGGGGAAAGACAAAAAAATCATTTGATTCCTCAAAGCACTTTGTTCATTTCCTGACTTTTTAATGATTGCCATTCTAACTGGTGTGAGATGGTATCTCATTGTGGTTTTGATTTGCATTTCTCTGATGGCCACTGATGACGAGCATTTTTTCATGTGTCTGTTGGCTGTATGCATGTCTTCTTTTGAGAAATGTCTGTTCATATCCTTTGCCCACTTTTTGATGGGGTTGTTTTTTTCTTGTAAATTTGATTGAGTTCTTTATAGGTTCTGAATATTAGCCCTTTGTCAGATGAGTAGATTGCAAAAATTTTCTCCCATTTTGTAGGTTGCCTGTTCACTCTGATGGTAGTTTCTTTTGCTGTGCAGAAGCTCTTTAGTTTACTTAGATCCCGTTTGTCAGTTTTGGCTTTTGTTGCCATTGCTTTTGGTGTTTTAGACATGAAGTCCTTGCCCATGCCTATGTCCTGAATGGTATTACCTAGGTTTTCTTCTAGGGTTTTTATGGTATTAGGTCTAACATTTAAGTCTCTAATCCATCTTGAATTAATTTTCGTATAAGGAGTACTGAAAGGATACAGTTTCAGCTTTCTACTTATTTTTAACTTTATTAGCAACAATAGTAACAGAGGGAATGAACTTACTTCAACACAACCTATCATGTGTGAAAAGCCCACAGTTAACATAATAAAAAATGAAAATCTTTCTCCTATGATCTGGTACAAAATGCGGATGTCCATTGTCACCACTTCTATTTAACATGCTACTGAAAGTCCTAGCCAGAGCAATTAGACAAAAAAGCATCAAAATTAGAAAAATATTAAAATCATTTCTATTTGCAGATGACATGGCCTTAGGGTTTTTATATATAAGATTACACCAAAAAACTATTTGAACTAATAAACAAATTCAGTAAAGTTGCAGAACATAAAATGGCACACAAAAATCAGTGACACTTCTGCAAACAATGAGTTATTTGGAAGGAAAATAAGAAAGCAATCCCATTTAAAATAGCAAAAAATAATATATTTAGGAATACATATCCAATGGGACAGAAGACTACTACACTAAGAATCATAATACATTAGAGTCAAAGATATTGAAGGAGACAAATAACATGGAAAGGCACTGTATTCACTGACTTGAAAATTAACAAATCTTCAAATTTGTAGATTTGAAGAATTAACATTGTTTAAAATGTCCTTATTAAGCAAAACAATCTATAAATAGCAATTTCTATAAAATATCAGTGGTATTTTTTACAGAAATAAAAAACCAATAAGAAAATACATCTAGAACCATAAAAGATCTCAAATATCCAAATCAATCTTGAACAAGAGAAAACTAGAGGCATCACATTTATTTCAAAATATATCACACAAAGATATGGGAATTATCACAGTAAAGAACTGTCATAAAAGAAAAATGGACATATAGACCAATGAAACAATAGGGAGAACAGAAAGCAACCTGAGCATAATTGGCCAAGTGATCAACAAAGTGAAAAGACAATCTACAGAATGGGAGAAAATATCTGCAAACCATGTATCTGTAAAGGGGGTAATATCCAAAACTTATAAGGAGCTCAAACGACTCAATAGCAAAAACCAATTACCTTGATTTAAAATAAGTAAATGACCTGGGTAGGCATTTCTCAAAAGACATAAAAATGGCCATCAGGTAAATAAAAAGAGCTCAACATCACTAAGCATCAGGCAAATGCAAACTAAAACCACAACGAGGTATCACCTCCCACCTGTTAGAATAGCCCTCATTACAGATGAAACAAGAGAGGGAAGTGGGGAAAAAGAAACCTTTGAACATCGTTTGGTGAGAATGAAAATTGGCACAGCAATTATAAAAACAGTATAGTGTTTCTTCAAAGAGTTAAAAATAGTACTATCCTATGATCTAGCAATCATGCTTCTAGGTCATGGTTCACCCAAAGAAGTGAAATCGGGATCTCAAAGAGGTAGCAGCACACCAGTGTTTATTGCAGTATTCACAATAGCAAAAATAGAAAAATAACTCTAAATGAATGAATGAAAATACACATACACATATTAGCACAATGAAATATTCTTTATTTCTTAGCCCCAAAGTTAGTCCTGCCATTTGGGACAACATGAATGAACCTGAATGATATTATGCTAAGTGAAAAATACACAGAAAGACGAATACCATATATTCTCACTTATCTAAAATAGTAGACTAGCTCATAGAAACAGTAGCATGTTGGTGCCCAGTGATTAGGAGTTTAGGGAAATGAATAAGGATTGGTCAAATGGTACAAAGTTCAGTCATGCAAAAATGAATAATTTCTAGAGGGCTAATGTACAGCATGGTGACTACAGTTAGCAATAGTCTTGTAGACTTGACATCTGTTAAGAGAATAAATCTTGTATACTTGACATTTGTTGAGAGGATATCTTAAGTGTTCTAACCACACCCTCCCCCCCACCCCCCAAAAAAATAACTGAGGTGATGGAAATGTTAACGAGCTTGATGGTGGTCATGATTTCATAACATGTACATATATGAAAATCAATATGTACAGCTTTCATCTGTACAATTTCTATTCATCAACTGTACCTCAATCAGGTTGAAAATAAGCCAGATGAATCACATACCAAAAAAAATCTGCCATTGTGATTACGGATTTCCATTTTTTCATTTTTTTATGTATCGTGAAGATTTGGTATCAGTTCTATGCAAGATTAGACTTGCAATATTTTCCTGGTTGTTGGTTCCAGTCATCACTATCTCTACTAGTGCTTGTTGTCTCAAATGCTGCATTATTTCACATTAATTGCATTTTTTTTAAAAAAAATTTCATTCTTTGGTTAGTTATTGCCTGCTACATCTTTCATTCTTTTTTCCCCCCTTGGGCCAAAGAATTTTATTGCAGTTCAGGGGAAGAGCCCTTCCTTCCTGTCTCCCTACCGAGGAGACACCCTCTGAAGGAGGGCAGAAGCCACGGAGCCTGCCGCCTCAGAGGCCCTTGGAGGTGGAGAGGTTGTTGGAATGATCTCCCTGGCTCTTGAGCAGGCTGCGGTAGGTGGCGACCTCCTGCCCCTGCCGCTGTCAGCTCACACAGTGGCCAACCGGCCCTTCAATACGTCTCCTCAGAGCCCGGATCTGCGCCAGCTGGGCCCCAAAGCACACCGCAGTTTCCACCAGTGTGGCTTCCAAGGCAGCTTTCAGGCCGAGCTGCGACTGCAGCTCAATCTCAAGACCCTGGAGGGTGCCCCGCAGGTGAGTGACATTGGACCTGCTCATCTGGAGCTGCTTCGTGTGGCCAGCGACCTCCCAGTTCAGCTCCCCAGCCCGGCTGGTGAACCGGACGTCAGCTCCTTCCGGTTCCGCCATGACCTCACATTGGCTTGCAGGTCACTCGGGATCTCGGCCAGATCGGTGCCGGAAGCCAAATCACCTCCACACTGACCTGGCCTCCCGCTTGGCCCCTCAGCCACCAACTTCCTCCTCGTGGTTCTTTTTCAGGGACGCCAGCTCCTCTTTCAGGCTTGGATCTGCATCTCCAGGCGGGTCCTGCCTAGGTCAGCTCGTCCCGCACCTGCGCACTTTGATGGCGCCCTCCAAGCGCATGCGCAGAGCTTTCTGTTTCAGGCTTGGCCCGGAAGTGCTCTGCGGCCACACGGGCGTTGTCCATCTGTAGGACAGTCCTGCGGTTCTCAGTGGTGGCCCCAAGAATATCTTTTCCCGCAGGTCCTCGATGGTCTTGTAGGAGCTGCTGGAGTCGCAGGAGGGCCCGGGCCCAGGCCCCTGCTTCTGGTACCAGTCGCGGATCTTCGTCTCCGTCTCCCATGGTCCGCACATTCAGGGCGCACACCTTGTCCAGGCAGGAGCCAAGCGTGCTGAGGTTCTGCATGGTAAGCTCTCATTCCCCGCCATCAGCCCGTCAGATCCAGCCAGGATGCCGCTGTAGCCCCAGGAGGAGGATGAGGACACCAAGCAGGCGGAAGACACCTACACAGCTGCAGGAGCCCCACTGCATGCAGTTTTCTTCTAATATGCCATGTATTCTTATCAATTACCAAATTTATATTCTGTATATACCCTTTTAAGTGCTAAAAAGATGAAGATTTTTCTTTGTTTTGCTCATTGATGCATCCTCAGTTTGTAGAACAGGGCCTGGCAAACTTTAGGGGGGTCAGTAGTTATTTGTTGAATGACTATTCAGTCATGCAACAAATGACTTAGGAATGTAACAGAGTCATGGAAGTTATCTTTGTATCCTTGTACTTACAGATGAAAAAGAGCATTCTGAAGAGAGGGAAAGCTATGTGAAAACACTGGGTATGGAAAGAACTATAGTGTTTCCAGCATTGGAGTATGGCCCTCCCAGATGGAGAGGCAACGCAGTGTGGAAAAGGCCACAGACTCCACAAGAGGTAGCACATGCAGTGGTCAGGGGCAGGGACTCCAGCCTGCTTGCCTGGGCTTACATCCCTGTTGAGCAATTTCTAAGCTGCATACCCTTGTTCAAGTTTCTCAAACCCACGAATCTCAGTTAAATCAACTGTAGAATAAAGCTAATATTAGGCTGTGAAAATAAAAGTGTTCCATCCGTGTCACACACTAAAAATGGTGCCAGATCATAAGTCACACAAGGTGTTATCATTGTTATTTGTTAAATAAATTAATACAAATACAACCATGCACATACATAAAACTGATTTGAAGTTATATTCTAAGTATGTGTCACCTTTGGCTTGAACAGGGAGAAGTGTGAGATACTTCCCTATTTCTCTGGTTAAGAAGTCTATGAATGAACCAATTCTACTCCAAACAGATGTGTTCTGTATAGCCCATGTGTCTGGTCTAATTTGAGGTTGGACTTTTCATATGCTCACAGAAAATAACTTGATTGAAACACATTCTAAAAATTCTGATGGAAGAAAAATCTCAACTGTACATTTAGCATCTCTGAGGTCTTGAATGTGTTTAGCCCCAAATGCCTATAGATGAATGAACCTCCTTCCCCTGAGGATCTCCTGCTTGGGGCAAGTCAGGGGAAGCCTCAAAGGCTGTTTTGTCACTTGTGAAATGTGGATGACCTTAGCTTCAACCACAGAGGGTGAGGGTCTAATGAGGTGGTGAATGAAGTCTTTAGCAAGAGTGGATGCGGAGGAACAATCTGAATATGGGTTATTTCATATTCAATGAGCCCATGATATCAAAACAAATTTTCTCTCTGGTACAAGGTGCTCAAGGGTCGTAAACACATTTATTTTCATATTTATCAACTCCAATCTAAAAAAGGACTGTTGGCCCCGAAGGACTGGACTACAGATCAATGCTATGAGGGAAGAGGGGGGAGGAGATAAGTGAACATCATCAAGTGTGATTATAGGAGAGAAGAACAGTGGGCAGAAACCCCCTGAATGGCAACTCAGGGAGTCAGACACCACCACGATGTGCTGATTGTTTTATAGGAAGGACACCTAAAGTGAAGAGAGAGACCCTAAGAAGAGAGGACCAACTTAAGTTGTTTCACACTTTAATATGGAGCTTTCTGCATTCTTAGCATTTTTTTCAAAGCCCCTGTGACATCCTTATTCCTGAAACTGTAAATGATAGGATTCAACACAGGTGTAAGGATAGTGTAGAAAAAGGACACCATCATATCTTTCTCCGGGGTGTGGTGGGAGCTGGGGAGCATGTAGTTGTAAATAGCAGCTCCATAGAAGAGGCTGACCACTGTCATGTGGGAGGAGCAGGTGGTGAAAGGCCTTCTTCCGACCCTCAGCTGAGTTCATCTTATGGATGGTGAGGATGATAAAGTAGTAAGACACAGAAATGACTGTCACAGGGATCAAGAGCATGATGACACAGCACAAGTACATGAAAATCTTGTAAAGTGAGGTGTCTGAGCAAGAGAGCTTCAAAACAGCAGGGACTTCACAGAAGAAGTGGTGAATCTCATGGGATCTGCAGAAGGGGAAGGTCATGGTGATGGGAGTGAGCATGAAGCCATCCACTGAGCCCACGAACCAGCAACCTGATGCCAGGAGAGACATACCCTCTGGCTCATGAGCACAGAGTAACGGAGAGGATGACAGATGGCCACGTAGCGGTCATAGGCCATGGCAGCTAGAAGGCAGTACTCTGCACCTCCCAACTGCAGGTAGAAGTACATCTGGGTCCCACACCCAAGGACATCCACACTTCCCTATGAAATCACTTGAGTCTAGGCACTGCTGGGGGTGCGGAAGTGAGTAGCGTGATAGGCACTGAACAATTCCAGCTTCACCAGTGACAGAAAGGGCTTGAAAGTCCTTTCAAAGGGCGCCCACCAAGTCCCTAAGAAGGTCGGGCAGCCAGTGACATGAATACGATTATTGTAATAGAGCAAGGACTGAGATGGTCTTCTCTTTGGCCAGCTGGTTCACCAGCATTTTGGGGACAGTGACAGAAATATATGTCAAGTCTATGAGGGAGAGCTGGTTTATAAAGAAGTATATGGGAGTATGCAGAGAGGAGTCAATGTGGATCAGAAGTATCAATGTAATATTCCAAGTCACAGCCATCAAAAATATACTGAAGATAAGCAAGCAGAGGAGGCCAGGGTGTGAGATCTGGCTAAAGATTCCCAACAGGAAAAAGTCACCACCCAGGGTCTGGTTGGCCAGCCACATGTGGTATGATCGCTTGAAGTGGCTTTACCTGGAGGACAAAAGTAAATGTTATTTATTTATAATCCTGTGTGCGCCACATCAAAGTATGTTTGCTTCACTTCAACTTTTAAAATTCCATGTAAAAATCAGTTTATTTCAAGCCTGACATCCCAGCACTTTGGGAGGCCGAGACGGGCGGATCACGAAAATCGAGACCATCCTGAGTGACAGCATGTTAGATGAGGCAGGAGAATGGCGTAAACCCGGGAAGCAGAGCTTGCAGTGATGAGATCCGGCCATCACTCCCACCTGGGCGAGAAGTGAGACTCCATCTCAAAAAAAAAAAAAAAAAAAAAAAAAAAAATCAGTTTATCAGCTGTGAGTTTCAGAGGACGTTAGATTGCGAATCTGATTCTCATCTACAGTAGGAATGAAATATTTATATTCTCAGTGAAGAGGTCCATACAGTTGACATTAAAATATTTCCTACAGGAAATGATATAGTCACTAATATTTATTTTTACTTTCTATATGTTCACATTGGTTATTTTTTTGTGTGTTAGTATCTTACAGTTGCATGTGCCTGTATTGCCCGAATTCCATTTCATGGGATTTTACAGAACTAATAATCAATATAAATATTTCTATATTTGACCCTCAAGAGTCATTTCTGCAAAAAAGGATTAGTAATACTTGTGGTTTCTTATTAAATATCTTTTTACAAATCTATGAACATGCAATTTTTCAATATATAAAAGCAATATATTAAGCAACCAGTAATTGTAGACATTTTAAACAAAAATTCCAAACTTTTATATAAACAGGTACAAATTTAGTCAAATTTCTTTAAAAGTATTAAAAACACTAGTACAACTTGTCAATTTTTCTAAATGATTTAAATGCTTTTACACACATGTGATTTATAAAATACATTTTTTACTTCCACTTATCCTCTTACAAAGACATTAATCTTGTGATTTATTTATTCATATTTTCATGATTTCCATCAAGATGTTCTGATCTGTTGTGGTTCTGCCAGTCTTTCAAGATACCAAAAAAAAATTATGGCTATATCCTCAGGGGTCCCTGAAGTTGCAATTTTTAAAAGACTTCTCGAACGTACTAGTGAGAGGGAGGAAAACATAGAACAAGGAATTCTACCTGTAACTGGCTGTACAATCGAGAACTAGCTATCTTCAAATCATCCAAGTTCCAGTTTCTTCTCAGAGCATCTAGTCAATTAATTACCTTGTAATAGACTGTAGAATTCTTCTATCTGGTTATTTTTGGGGATCAGTGGTGCTGGTCAGCCCTTTTCAGTTGATAGCACTCTTTCTCTCATTCAGAATTCTGTGATTTACATGTGGATGCTATTATTATTCTCTGAAGAAAATGCTATCCATCCTTTATAAAATGAAGTTTTAGATACTAATGTTCAATATATTAACATGTGTCAAATGGTTTATTTAAATCAAACACATTCGTCCTTTTTATATTGTAACTTCTCTTATGTAACCTTTACATTGTAACTTACACTTTATATTATTCTTTATCATTAACTTAAAATTTATAATAAGAATTATTGCAATTGGTACCGTAATATTTCCTTTTTTATTTCGAATATCTTGCCCTGGCCAAGACTAATCTCGTGGGTTTTCATTTTGTTTTGGAGATACTTAGTACAAAGAACACAGAAAGCATGAGAGTAAAGTAATGTCAGCTTTTAACAAATTCCTGTCTTACGTTAAGAGATTTAAAACCAAAGGGACTGAAGGTATTTTCAGTAAACATTGTATCATTGGCCATAACAAATTGTAGATTTTAGTCAATAAATTACTAGACTAAATAAATTACTAGACTAATAAACTATTTTTTTCCTGGAGCAGAAGGTAATTTTCTAAGTATAAAGGCAAAATAAAGAATTCCCAATAAACTTCAAAAATTCAGTGGAATCGTTTAGTAGATTCCAAAAGACAATGAAGCAACATCTAGAAAAATTTGAAAAAACAATTATGGTCCACGAATGAAGCATATATCCAGCAGTGAAACAGCATAGACGCCCTGTCTCAGATATCCAAGAACTAAGAAAGCAGAGAATCAGGTAAACCATTTCAGAAATTCACTATCAGCCCTGCTCCAGCCAATGTCAGTCAGCATCTGTCCCGTCAAATAAGACAAAACAACTAAAATGTGAGTGTCATGGTACACCTGGACTGAAGGCAAAACCTGAGACAAATAAAACACACACGTGCCAAATTGAATGATAATCATTATCTGTATCACATCATGTCTCAAAAATCAGGAAGTAGACGGAAAAGGTGTAAGGAAAAGACTCAACGGAATTTCCACAATATAGAAAATAAGCATTTTCACTTGTTGCCCAGCTTCTCAGTGAAATAAGTATATTTAATGTCCACTCCCAAAAATGGAGTCCATGTAGGGACAGTGTCCAGGATAAGATTGGTGCCTGTCAGAGCTAATTAACTCTAGATCTACGCAAGGAGGCACTTTCCCAAATTGAACAGGTGGTTTACAATGAGTATAGTTATACAAATCAGTAGTGAGATGGACATGAGCTAGTCAGGGTGAGCATGTCTCAGGTTTATTCACGAGAACAAAAGTGAGAGTGGATATTGCATTTCTTGGCCATATAGTTCAATCTACTGTTCTTCCACAGACACTGAAACACGGGGATTCAGTCCATAAAGCTGCAAAGCAAAAACTCTCCTTAACCAAATCAATTAATTTGTCCACTTGTAGGAAACAAATGACACCAGCACAGCCAGCCATGCAAGGCAAAGAACAGCAATTAGGTTCCTTCAAAGCAATAAAATATTTTGAAGAATTGCTATTGCCAAAAGTAAACCTTCATAACAAAGCAAACCAGTTGTGACAGGCTTCCCAGTAGTAACATCTGCACTGTAGGAAGGAGAGCACCCCTCCTTGAGCGGGCATTCATACTCCAAAGTGATAGTCATGCTTCACCCAGGAAGGAGAATTATGTTGCTCACCATGAAGCTTAAACCTCTATCAGACATCTCCCACTCATCCATGTGTTCCCCTTTCAGGGTCTTCGAGATCAGTGGGGTTTTTTTTTGTTTGTTTTTTTTGTTTGTTTTTTTAATAAAGGGAAAAAGGCAAAAAAGGAAGAAAGGAAGAAGGAAAAGGAAAACTAATATTCAACATTGCTCCAATTTTCAGAGAAAAAAAATGTTAAGTCAGATTTGCCTGGAAAAATATATCACCAGGAGGAAAAGCCTCAAGATCTGAGTTACTGAGTTTCGTTTGTTTTTTTTTTTTGGTGAAATTAATTTTGATAATCTATTTTTTAACCCAATATGCCAAAAATTATTTCAATAATTAATGAATATAAAAGATATTAGTGAGACATTTAACATTTTTTTGTACCAAATAGTTGGAATCCAGTGGGTATTTTACAGCACATCTACATGTGGACTAGCCACTTCCATCTTTTTCTTTTTTTTATTTTTTATTATTATACTTTAAGTTCTAGGGGACATGTGCATAACGTGCAGGTTTATTACATATGTATACTTGAGCCATGTTGCTGTGCTGCACCCATCCACTCGTCAGCACCCATCAACTCGTCATTTACATCAGGTATAACTCCCAATGAAATCCCTCCCCCCTCCCCCCTCCCCATGATAGGCCCCAGTGTGTGATGTTCCCCTTCCCGAGTCCAAGTGATCTCATTGTTCAGTTCCCACCTATGAGTGAGAACATGCGGTGTTTGGTTTTCTGTTCTTGTGATAGTTTGCTAAGAATGATGGTTTCCAGCTGCATCCATGTCCCTACAAAGGACACAAACTCATCCTTTTTTAAGGCTGCATAGTATTCCATGGTGTATATGTGCCACATTTTCTTAATCCAGTCTGTCACTGATGGACATTTGGGTTGATTCCAACTCGTTGCTATTGTGAATAGTGCCCCAATAAACATACATGTGCATGTGCCTTTGTAGCAGCATGATTTATAATCCTTTGGGTATATACCCAGTAATGGGATGGCTGGGTCATATGGTACATCTAGTTCTAGATCCTTGAGAAATCGCCATACTGTTTTCTATAATGGTTGAACTAGTTTACAGTCCCACCAACAGTGTAAAAGTGTTCCTATTTCTCCACATCCTCTCCAACACCTGTTGTTTCCTGACTTTTTAATGATTGCCATTCTAACTGGTGTGAGATGGTATCTCATTGTGGTTTTGATTTGCATTTCTCTGATGGCCAGTGATGATGAGCATTTTTTCATGTGTCTGTTGGCTGTATGAATGTCTTCTTTTGAGAAATGTCTGTTCATATCCTTTGCCCACTTTTTGATGGGGTTGTTTTTTTCTTGTAAATTTGTTTGAGTTCTTTGTAGGTTCTGGATATTAGCCCTTTGTCAGATGACTAGATTGCAAAAATTTTCTCCCAGTCTGTAGGTTGCCTGTTCACTCTGATGGTAGTTTCTTTTGCTGTGCAGAAGCTCTTTAATTAGATCCCATTTGTCAATTTTGGCTTTTGCTGCCATTGCTTTTGGTGTTTTAGACATGAAGTCTTTGCCCATGCCTATGTCCTGAATGGTACTACCTAGGTTTTCCTCTAAGGTTTTTATGGTATTAGGTCTAACATTTAAGTCTCTAATCCATCTTGAATTAATTTTCATATAAGGAGTAAGGAAAGGATCCAGTTTCAGCTTTCTACTTATGGCTAGCCAATTTTCCCAGCACCATTTATTAAATAGGGAATCCTTTCCCCATTTCTTGTTTCTCTCAGGTTTGTCAAAGATCAGATGGCTGTAGATGTGTGGTATTATTTCTGAGGACTCTGTTCTGTTCCATTGGTCTATATCTCTGGTTTGGTACCAGTACCATGCTGTTTTGGTTACTGTAGCCTTGTAGTATAGTTTGAAGTCAGGTAGCGTGATGCCTCCAGCTTTGTTCTTTTGACTTAGGATTGTCTTGGAGATGCGGGATCTTTTTTGGTTCCATGTGAACTTTAAAGCAGTTTTTTCCAATTCTGTGAAGAAACTCATTGGTAGCTTGATGGGGATGGCATTGAATCTATAAATAACCTTGGGCAGTATGGCCATTTTCACGATATTGATTCTTCCTATCCATGAGCATGGTATGTTCTTCCATTTGTTTGTGTCCTCTTTTATTTCACTGAGCAGTGGTTTGTAGTTCTCCTTGAGGACGTCCTTTACATCCCTTGTAAGTTGGATTCCTAGGTATTTTATTCTCTTTGAAGCAATTGTGAATGGAAGCTCATTCATGATTTGGCTCTCTGTCTGTTACTGGTGTATAAGAATGCTTGTGATTTTTGCACATTAATTTTGTATCCTGAGACTTTGCTGAAGTTGCTTATCAGCTTAAGGAGATTTTGGGCTGAGACAATGGGATTTTCTAAATATACAATCATGTCATCTGCAAAGAGGGACAATTTGACTTCTTTTCCTAACTGAATACCCTTGATTTCTTTCTCTTGCCTGATTGCCCTAGCCAGAACTTCCAACACTATGTTGAATAGGAGTGGTGAAAGAGGGCATCCCTGTCTTGGGGGGGGGGGCAGAGCAAGATGGCCAAATAGGAACAGCTCCAGTCTCCAACTCCCAGCATGAGTGACACAGAAGACCGGTGATTTCTGCATTTAACTGAGGTACTGGGTTACTCTCACTAGGGAGTGCCAGATAATCAGTGCTGGTCAGCTGCAGCAGCCTGACCAGCGAGAGCTGAAGCAGGGCAAGGCATCGCCTCACCTGGGAAGCACAAGGGGAAAGGGAATCCCTTTTCCTAGCCAGGGGAACTGAGACACACAACACCTGGAAAATCGTGTAACTCCCACCCCAATACTGCGCTTTAAGCAAACAGGCACACCAGGAGATTATATCCCACACCTGGCCGGGAGGGTCCCACGCCCACGGAGTTTCGTTCTTTTCTGAGGTACATTGCGAGTCACCTAAAAGTTTGGAATATCTTTTTTTCCATTTATACCTGTAGGGATACTCACTACTTATTTCTACAGCCTGATAGGATTGCAGAGTTTCAGATACAATATGCACATAAGTACTTTCTAAGTTCTAGCGTTGTGTGTAGTATTAGGTTAAATATGCTTATAATAAATACAAGTTATTTTATGTGATCTGTAACAATATATAACTCAATATTAGTATATTTTACCAATTATATTTGCTGTAATATATGTTATATTGGAGATTAATATCAACTGATAATTCTATAATGCATATATTTATGGATTAAAAGTTAAAATAACCTTTTATTTAATAAATTATTTTTCTTACTGGAGCAAAGGAAGAAATGTGATACCCTGAGGAATTCTATTTCCAAGAAGGTACCTCCAAGTACAGTCGTCTTGATGAGTTACAGCCTTGTCATTTTCACTGTGATCTGTCCACTTTGTCAGTGAAACACCAGCCTGCTTTTCTGCGAAGGAAACACTTACAAACTCGATGACTCTCCCTGAAGAGCAGCTGATGCTGCCAAGTCTCACATGTGCGGTCCTGGGTCGACAAACTCGAAGAACGACGCTCTCCTCAGGGACCCTCCCAGGGCTGTGGTGGCCTCCATGGGAGCAGCCCTGGAGGAGACTCCTTGGCCTTTAAGTTGTCGGGCCTGATTCTCTAGACTTATCTAATTGCCTAACTCCTGTAACCCTCCAAAGGAAAATAAGCATCTACTAATGGCACACAGACTTCACCAGAATGTCTCCTTGAAGACCACTCCTCTCACAGCTCGAATCATTGCATCATGTTGCCCTGAGGGAAAAAGAGTGACACAAACCCGAATTAGACAATTGTTAACACATTTAGTAGAGTATATTCTTCCGTGTTTATTGGTTTTCATAGTAATAACTAGAAAATTTAAAAACTAAGTATTATAAAAAGGAGAAATAATATATACTCTAGAAAGCCAAAGATAACTAGTTTGAATTTTCCTTGCTTTTAGGCATTTTCATGATTTTCTTTATAGAATTTTGTATCCATTTGTTTTTGAAAATATGACATTTTAAACCAAAGTGTGTATTTGAGTGTCCACAAAATGTAAAACTATTAGAGATTTGTGTTATTTCTAATTTTTCTTATTTAACCCAAATAATTGCACATAAGAAACTTTTTAAATTATGAAAATGGATATTTGTAATTGAAATTGCTTTGTTAAACGTATAAACCCTTTTAATTAAAATTTTCATGAGAGGGTTATTTCTGAGAATTTGAAAAGCATAGAATTATGTAGATAATACAAAATAACATTTTTTACTTTTAACCCTTAGAGGCACCAATTTAGGAATAATGTAGCATTTCACTCCAGGATGTGTTTGGAGACAACTGATATATCCAAAAATTTGGTTTTTGCATTTCATGCACATTATAGAATGGCTTCTTTACACCATGTAGCATATGACTTTGAAATAATTCATGTAGAACATTGGCTGAGTAAACAAATTATATGACCTCCCCGTGTCTTAAGTCTTCAGAGTGTGTCAGATTTTGTAACCTGAGTGATATTTCAATAAACAGTTCTCTGTTCAATGTGTTTATTTTGGTGGAGTTACAAATTTGAAATTCCAGGTGTGATGGTCAGAGGATCTATACCTCTTAGAACACTCCACTAAACGACTTTCCAAAATGTAACCACTATTAAAAGTTTTATAGTTATTTACAGTCCCAAAACAACACATTCGTTATAAAAAATTTACAATACAAACTTCAAGGAAAGAATAATCTACAGAAATTTAATGTGCCATTGAGTGTTGTAGTGTTTTATACTGAAAAGTTTATCAAGCATACTTTACTGTGTCAGCGTTAACATAAATCCACCTCCAAAAACTGTGTGCATGTCACATGCAGATACATTCCAAGCACACGGAATGTGTTCACTGATTGATCCAATCAGGAGTCATGCAGAGTAGGTGCTAATCAACCCTACCCCGAGTGAGGATGCAGACACGGAGACGCCAGGGGCATCAGGGAATTTCCCCACGTCAGACAGATGAGTGACAGGACAGCTGGACTCAAGAACATGCCCCTAGAACCACGATGCTGCACTAACTCCTTATTGCAATTCCTGGTAACAGCTGAAGGATATTCTGATTATACTGTGGTCTGTATTTAGTAAACTTTTTAGAAAATAAACAGACCCAAAATGCAAAAGTCACTAGTGTACAGCTCAAGTAGTTCTTGCAAACTGAACTCACCACGGCCTGCCCAAAGATACACAATCAGAAGTGGGTTAGCCCCCAAGTAGACCCCAGCCTGCATCCTAATACCCTCTCCCCAAGAAAACTGACTCTGCCTTCCTATAAATTAGTTTTGTCTGGATTTGTAGTTTATGTAAATAAAGTCACAAAACATGCACTCTTTCATGCCTAGCTTTTACTAAACATTATGTAAGATTCAACCACATTTACATGTAGTTAGGTGGTGGTTTGTTCATTCTTACTCTGTATTGTATGTATGCTACTATAACAATAAAGACCAATTTGTTTTGTTGTTCACGGCAGCTTGTTTTCTATTTATGGTTATTATAAATAATACCCTATGATCATTTTTAAGTTGAAACTCAACCTAATGAAATAGTCAGCACACCTTTACATCCATTAATAAAACACAAATTGCATAGTACAAGCTAAAAGGATACAGCTAAATTGACCATTTTTAATTTTTATTAATTGGAGAAATTTATTGCAATCATTTAAATTTTATAAAACTGTTTTTTAAAAAATATATATTAACCACCACAACAAATTCATTCAGTAAAATATTTCACCCACATTTTAAAACATGTATTTTGGTAAACACACATTTGCATTTCTGTTGCATATATAACCAGGAGTGGGATATTTGGGTCATAGATGGGCACATGTTCAGCTCTATCAGATACTGTCAAACTGTTTTCCAGAGGTTTTATCAATGTATAGTCCCATTAGCAGTTATTTTAATCATCATAACCACACTGACAGATGTGCTATTTCGTTGTGGTTTTAAAGTGTCATTTTTTGACAACTAGCCAAGTTGAGCACCTTTTCGTGCATTTATGGGAATTTATTGGAATCATGGCTATCATATTCGTAAATGCCCATTCTACTCTTTTGTCATTTGTAAGTGGATTTTTCTGCTTCCGTATTGATTTGTAGGAGTTTCTCCTCTATGTTCTATATGAATCCTTCATCGATATATCTATTGTAAATATTTCCTTATTTTCTGTGGGTTACTTTTTTACAATGTGATATTTTTAAAAATAAATTCTGATTTAATGAAGTCCAATTTGCTGTTTTCCTTTAGGGTTAGCACTTTTCTGTTTAAGAAATACTTGTTTACCTCATGATTATAATGTGTTATTCTACATTTTCTTCTAAGATTATTTTACCTTTTATATTTCAATCTACAGCCCATCTGAACTATATTTTCTTATCCTGTAATATAGGGATCAATATTTTTTGTCCATGTGGATGTGCAGTGGAGTCAGAACTATTTATTAAAAGCATACTCCATTTCCCACTCTGAATGGCTGCCCTTGTCATAAACCCAATGTACATGTAGGTGCTGATCCATTTCTAGGCTTTTTCTGTTCCATCTGTTCATTTGACAATTTGCAGACACCATCCCACATAAATCGGTATAGTTTTAACGTCAAACAAACGGGAATTGGCTGTGGTGGCCACCAGCAAGGAATGGTGGTATCTGTGAGGGGAGCTGGCATTTGAACAGGAGGAACTCCCAGGGCTGTGTTTGAGAGTGCTAATTTAGAAGAGTACAAACAATGGCTGGAAATGTGTTAACATCCACCACTGGGGACACTAACTTGGCTGACTCTTCCATTTTCAATTCTAAAATTTACTGAAACCTCCAAGGAAAATTCTTACTTCATATTTTGAAGAATAAATGCCTCAGATGGAAGTGAGTGATATTGATTCAAGAACCTGGAAAACAAGAATAATTTGTAAGAGACTTAAAGACTTTTAATATAATGGAAGTCTTTGTTAGGAAGATAAAACAAAGTTGTCCTGGAAATTCACATGAAGAAAATCATACAAAGTGTTATTAATATGGAAATTAAAGTGTGCTTTGTGAAGGAGTCAGTGGATGAATTTGAAGATTTGGATTCTCCAGAATTTGAAAATGTATTCATAGTCATGAACTTTAGGGTTTCGCTTCTAATGACCTGTGCAAGGCTGAGTGTAGAGTTATGGGACCACCAGTCATATTCAATTGTTCACACAAAGGAATGAATGTTCTGAAAGCAGTGACATCCCAGCAGCAATGAATGAGCACATGGAGTGCCTAGATCTTGGTTTCTAAATGTTAATGGTAGTTTGTATTTTTGTGGGATCAGTGGTGATATCCCCTTTATCATTTTTCATTGTGTCTATTTGATTCTTCTCTCTCTTTATTAGTCTAGCTAGTGGTCCATCTATTTTGTTAATCTTTTTTAAAAAAGTAGCTCCTGGATTCATTGGTTTTTGAAGGGATTTTCGTGTTTCTATTTCATTCAGTCTTACTATCATGTTATTTATTTGTCTTCTGCTAGCTTTTGAATGTGTTTGCTCTTGCTCCTCTAGTTCTATTAATTGTGATGTTAAGGTGTTAATTTTAGATCTTTCCAGCTTTCTGTTGTGGGCGTTTAGTGCTATAAATTTCCCTCTTAGCAGTGCTTGAGCTGTGTCCTGGAGATTCCAGTATGTTGTGTTTTGTACTCATTGGTTTCAAATAAGTTATTTCTGCCTTAATTTCGTTACTCAGTCATTCAAGAGCAGGTTGTTCGTTTCCATGTAGGTGTGCGGTTTTGAGTGCGTTTCTTAATCCTGAGTTCTAATTTGATTGTACTGCAATTTGAGAGACTGTTATGGTTTCCATTCTTTTGGAATTGCTGAGGAGTGTTTTACATCCAGTTATGTGGCCAATTTTAGCATACATGCTATGTGGCACTGAGAATGTATATTCTGTTCATTTGGGGTGGAGAGTTCTGTAGGCGTCTGTTCAGTCCACTTGGTCCAGCCTCTCTTACCACTCCTGTTCTACATAGTATTGGATGTTCTGGCCAAGACAATCAGGCAAGAGAAATAAAAAGTATTCAAATAGGAAAAGAGAAAGTCAAATTGCCTGTTTGCAGAGGACATGATTGTGTATTTAGAAAACCCCATCGACTCACCCGCAGCTTAAAAGACTTTAAAGCCTCTTTTCTGGTCTTTCATTATTTTAAGCTGTTTCTCTTCATTTGTTCTTAACATTTTTTATTTTGCTTTTATCTTCTATTTATTACCTAACATCTGTCACCTCAATATTAATTTCTATTTTTGCTTGATACTGATTCCTTTGACCCTAATATGTACCATTTGAATTCTATTACAAAGAAATATCAGATTTCATTGCAACTTTATTTCAAGGGAACCAACTTTTCATAATTTTAGATTTGTACATTTTCT